>NW_027397167.1:674626-705334 GCF_003265705.2 Callorhinus ursinus
ATTTGCAATGATGTGGATGGAATTGGAGGGTGTTATGCTGAGTGAAATAAGTCAATCAGAGAAAGACATGTATCATATGACCTCATTGATATGAGGAATTCTTAATCTCAGGAACCTATCTGAGGGTTGCTGGAGTGGGGGTATATTGGAGGGATGGGTTGGCTGGGTGATAAACATTGGGGAGTGTATGTGTGCTATGGTGAGCGCTGTGAATTGTGCAAGACTGTTGAATCACAGATATGTACCTCTGAAACAAATAATGCAATATATGTTAAGAAAAAAAAAAGAAGAAGAAAAAGATAGCAGGAGGGGAAGAATGACCAGGGGGGTTGGGAATCAGAGGGGGAGACGAACCATGAAAGACAATGGACTCTGAAAAACAAACTGAGGGTTCTAGAGGGGAAGGGGGTGGGGGATGGGTTAGCCTGGTGAAGTGTATTAAAGAGGGAACGCTCTGCCTGGAGGACTGGTGTTATGCACAAAAAAATGAATCATGGAACACTATATCAAAAACTAATGATGTAATGTATTGTGATTAACATAACAATAAAAAATGTAAAGTAAAAAGTGATTAGAGCAGAGATCAATGAATTAGATACAAGAAACATAGTAGATCAGATCAACAAAACGAGAAGCTGGTTCTTTGAAAGAATTAATAAGATCAATACACCACTGGCCAGACTTATCCAAGAGAAAAGAGAAAGGACCCAAATTAATAAAATTATGAATGAAAGGGGAGAGATAATGACTAACACCAAGGAAATAGAAATAATCATTAGAAATTATTATCAACAACTATATGCCAATAAACTGAGCAATCTGGATGAAATAGATGCCTTCCTCAAACCTATAAGCTGTGAAGACTGAAACAGGAAGAAATTGACAACCTGAATAGGACAATAACCAGTAACGAGATTGAAGCAGTGATCAAAACTCCCCCAAAAAACAAGAGTCCAGGGCCTGAGGGATTCCCTGGGGAATTCTACTGAACATTCAATGAAGAAATAATACCTATTCTACTGAAGCTGTTTCAAAAAATATCAACAGAAGGAAAGCTTCCAGACTCATTCTATGAGGCTAGCATTACCTTAATCTCCAAACCAGGCAAAGACCCCATCAAAGGGGGAATTTCAGACTGATATCCCTGATGAATATGGATTCCAAAATCCTCAACAGAATCCTAGCTAATAGGATCCAACAATACATTAAAAGGATCATCTACCACGATTTATCCCCGGGATACTAGTGTGGTTCAACATTCGCAAATCAATCAACGTGATAGAACACATTAATAAGAGGAGAGAGAAGAGCCATATGGTCCCTTCAATTGATGCAGAAACAGCATTTGACAAAACACAGCATCCTTTCTTGATTAAAACCCTTCAGAGTATAGGGATAGAGGGAACATCCTTCAATTTCATAAAATCCATCTCAGAAAAACTCGCAGCAAATATCATCCTCATTGGGGAAAAATTGAGAGCCTTTCCCTTGAGATCTGGAACACTTCAAGGATGCCCACTTTCACCACTATTGTTCAAAATAATACTAGAAGTCCTAGCAACAACAATCAGACAACATAAATAAATAAAAGGCATACAAACTGGCAAAGAAGAAATTGAACTCTCTCTCTTTGCAGATGACATGATACTTTATGTGGAAAATCCAAAAGACTCCACCCCCAAATTCCTAGAATTCATAAAGCAACTCAGTAATGTGGCCGGATACAAATCAATGCTCAGAAATCAGTTGCTTTCTTATACACTAACAATGTAACTGTAGAAAGAGAAGAGAAACGATTCCATTTGCAATAGCACCAAAAACCATAAGATTCCTCAGAATAAACCTAACTGAAGAGGTAAAAGATCTATATTCTAGGAACTACAGAACACTCATGAAAGATATTGAAGAAGACACAGAAAGGTGGAAAAACACTGCATGCTCATGGATCAGAAGAATAAACATTGTTAAAATGTCTATGCTACCCAGAGCAATCTATACCTTAAGTGACATCCAGATCAAAATTCCAATGACATTTATCAAAGTGCTGGAAGAAAGAATCCTAAAATTTGTATGGAATCAGAAATGACCCCAAATCGCCAAGGAAATGTTGAAAAAGAGAAACAAACCTTGGGGCATCACGTTGCCAGGTTTCAAGCTATATTACAAAGCTGTGATCACGAAGACAGCATGGTACTGTCACAAAAATAGATTATATAGACCAATGGAACACAACAGAAAGCTCACATATGGACCTTCAACTCTATGGTCAAATATTCTTCGACAAAGCAGGAAAAAATATGTAATGGAAAAAAATTCTCTTTAATAAATGGTGCTGGGAAAATTGGACAACCACATGCAGAAGAATGAAACTCGATCATTCTCTAACACCATACACAAAGATAAACTCAAAAGGGATTTAAGACGTCAATGTGAGACAGGAATCCATCAAAATCCTAGAGGAGAACATGGGCAGTAACCTCTTTGACATCGGCCACAGCAACTTCTTTCAAGATACATCTCCAAAAGGTAGCGAAACAAAAACAAAAATAAACTTTTGGGACTTCATGAGGATAAAAAGCTTGTGCACAGTACAGGAAACAGTCAACAAAACATAGAGGCAACCCACAGAATGGGAGACGATATTTGCAAATGACACTACAGATAAAGGGCTGGTATCCAAGATCTATAAAGAAGTTCTCAACCTCAACACTCAAAAAACAAATAAGTCAAAAAATGGGCAGAAGACATGAACAGACACTTCTCTGAAGAAGACATACAAGTTGCTGACACTTGAAAAAATGTTCATCATCATTAGCCATCAGGGTAATTCAAATCAAAACCACACTGAAATGCTACCTTACAGCAGTTAGAATGGCAAAAATTGACAAGATAAGAAACAACAAATGTTGGAGAGTTTGTGGAGAAAGGGGAACCCTCTTACACTGTTGGTGGAAATGCAAGTTGGTACAGCCACACTGTGGAGGTGTCTCAGAAAATTAAAAATAGAGCTACCCTGTGCCCCAGCAATTGCACTCCTGGGTATTTATCCCAAAGACACAGATGTAGTGAAAAGAAAGGCCATATGCACCCCAATGTTCATAGCAGCAATTGTTGCAATAGCATACTGTGGAAGGAGGCAAGATGCCCTTCAACAGATGAATGGATAAAGAAGATGTGGTCCATATATACAATGGAATATTACTCAGCCATCAGAAAGGATGAATACCCAACTTTTACATCCACATGGATGGGACTGGAGGAGATTATGCTAAGTGAAATAAGTCAAGCAGAGAAAGTCAATTATCATATGGTTTCACTTATTTGTGGAACATAAGGAATAGCATGGAGGACATTAGGAGGAGGAAGGGAAAAATGAAAGGGGAGAAATCAGAGGTGGAATTGAACCATGAGAGACTATGGACTCTGAGAAATAAACAGGGTTTTAGAGGGGAGGGGGGTGGAGAATGGGTTAGCCCAGTGATGGGTATTAAGGGGGGCATGTACTGGTGGAGCACTGGGTGTTATACGAAAACAATGAATCATAGATCACCACATCAAAAACTAATGGTGTATTTTATGGTAACTAACATAACATAATAAAATATAATTTAAAAAAATCGAATGAAAGCCACACAGATTCTGTATGAATTATACTTTCTATTTTCATTGATGCTTTAATGCTTCTTTTTGCCTTGTTGTGTCATAATAAAAAATGAAAGTAAAACTAAGATTGTGGATTAAATCAATTTTTCTATACCTGTACCATTCTGTTAAAATACTTGAAATTGACAGATTGACACATTTCACTCTCTTTGGACAGAGTGACAGAAAGCATGATGCACACTTTTTTTTCACTTAACTTCTAAATCCTTTAAGAGATGGGGAATAATTAATTTGTGAATTGATCAACTTATTAAAAGCTTACTCATTTCATTATTTTAATAATAAAGTCATAAATTACATTACAAAGGTAATCATTTTACTATAATTCTGATTTAATTTTGTGTTTTTCATAAAATAAATAAGCCAATATAGTGAAACCTGTCCATTTTCTGGTTTAAACTAATGGGGAAATGGTTATGTATTATATATTATATATATATATATAATATGTTATAAACCTGGAAATATATATATACACAACATGATATATAACATATATTATGTGTGTATGTACATACACACAGTGTGTGTGAAAATGTAGGAATAAAGTACATTTCATGTTTCATGGGAACATATTGTGACACAATTTTTTCACAGAGGTGAGATGAATGATATTTCAAGAAAGGTAGGGAGTGATGGTAACATTTCAGTTGAGCTTTAAGGAAAAAGTAGAGGTTTACAAGATAAACATGGATTCCAGAGTGAAACAATTTGTGCGTGAAAGTCGATGGCATGGTTGAAGAAGAGCAAAGTAGATAAAACATAAGAACTTGGATTCATGCAAAGGATGTTTGGGAAGAATGAAAAACTACTGTGACTGGACTATGTTAGCTTCTTACAGAATTCTGTGTCCTTTACTATTCCTTATGGCATTGTCTAAAAACAACCCAGAACTCAGAACAAATAATCCATGAGCTAAGAGTAGCCCAGTAACATAATACCTACAAGTCATATATTTTCTGAAACAAGAACATTTCTAATTACCAGTGTTCTCAAGGACCCTTTCACATCTTTGTTTCTCAGAGTATAGATAATGGGGTTTAAGACTGGGGTGACTGTCGTGTAGAAAAGAGAGACAAATTTTCCCTGTTTTTTTGAGCCACTTTTGGCTGGTTGAAGGTACATAAAGATGATGGTTCCATAAAAAATAATGACCACAAACAGTTGAAAATAGAGCTACCATACGATCCAGCAATTGCACTACTGGGTATTTACCACAAAGATACAAATGTAGGGATCCTAAGGGGTATGTGCACCCCAATGTTTATAGCAGCAATGTCCACAATAGCCAAACTGTGGAAAGAGCCAAGATGTCCATCGACAGATGAATGGATAAAGAAGAGGTGGTATATATACACAATGGAATATTGTGCAGCCATCAAAAGGAATGAGATCTTGCCATTTGCAACGACGTGGATGGAACTGGAGGGTGTTATGATGAGTGAAATAAGTCAATCAGAGAAAGACATGTATCATATGACCTCACTGATGAGGTTCTTAATCTCAGGAAACAAACTGAGTGTTGCTGGAGTGGTGGGGGTTGGGAGGGATGGGGTGGCTGGGTGATAGACAGTGCATAGGGTATGTGCTATGGTGAGCACTGTGAATTGTGGAAGACTGTTGAATCACAGATCTGTACTTCTGAAACAAATAATGCAACATATGTTAAGAAAAAAGAAAAAGAAGAAGATAGCAGGAGGGGAAGAATGAAGGGGAGTAAGTCGGAGGGGGAGACGAACCATGAGAGATGATGGACTCTGAAAAACAAACTGAGGGTTCTAGAGGGGAGGAGGGTGGGGGGATGGGTTAGCCTGGTGATGGGTATTAAAGAGGGCACATTCTGCGTGGAGCACTGGGTGTTATGCACAAACAATGAATCATGGAACACTACATCAAGAACTAATGATGTAATGTATGGTGATTAACATAACAATAAAAAATAAAAAAAAATAATGCCCACAATCAGGTGGGAAGAACAAGTCCCAAAAGCCTTCTGGCACCCTACTGCTGATTTTATCCTCAGCACAGCTTTTGTTATAAAGCCATAGGAGACTAAGATGAGTGACACAGGGACAATTAGAAAAATAACACTAGCCACAAAGAGTTCTACTTCATTGAAAGTTGTGTCCACGCAGGCCAGTTTAATGAGCACAAGGAACCTCACAGAAAATGTGGTCCAGTTTGCGATGACCACAAAGGGGCAGCTGCACAGTAAGGGAACACTGAATTAAGGAGGTGATGAGTCCACTGAGCCATGCTATGCTGGCCAGAGATGCACAGAGCTGAGGATGCATTATAGTTGTGTATTGCAGAGGTCGGCAGACAGCAGCATATCGGTCATAAGCCATGACTGCAAGGAGAATACAGTCAGAGGAGCCCAACCCCATGGCCACATAGAGTTGGGTGACACATCCACTGTAGCTCATGTTTTTTTTTTCTTACTCATGGTAACCAGCAACTGTGGGACAACACTTGTGGCAAAGCAGATGTCCACACAAGAGAGATTGCTGAGGAAAAAGCACATTGGAGTGTGGAGTTTGGTGGCTAAACAAGATACCAAAATGATGGCAGTGTTCCCCAGGATGTTCAAGATGTAGAAAAGTAAAATTATGACAAAAAGGATCCTTTCTAGTTGGGGCTCATCTGCAAATCCCAGGAGAAGAAATCCCTTTTCAGAACCGTTGTTGCTTTCCTCCATCATCCTGCAGACTTCAATTTATAAAAGGATTAATATCCTGGAGAAAGAAAATGATAAGGTGAACAATGGTAAACTGTGGTATTAATCTAATATAATTATCTCCCTTTTATAACATTCAGTCATATTGTAAAGACTGATAACACTTTGCTCAATGTGTGTTAGTTGACGGAAAATGTCTCCTACTTCTGTTTCCTTGAGCACATTTCACTCTTTCAAATAAGAACAGCACTAATTCAAACACCAACACAATATCTTCACTTGGAAACAGGCTTCATGCAATGAACAGCAAGCTGGAAAAAGCAGAGGAATGAATTAGTGATATAGAAGGCAAAATGGAAAATAATGAAGCTGAACAAAAGAAACAGGAATTATGTAACATAAGAATAGACTTAAGGAACTCAGTGACTCCATCAAACATAGTAACACTAATATTATAGGAGTCCCAGAAGAAGAAGAAGAGAGAAAAGGGGCAGAAAATGTGTTTAAAGAAAAAAGAGCTGAAAACTTCCTTATTCTGGGGAAGGAAACAGACTTCCAGATCCAAGAGTGTGACTTGAGAATGCCAAGAGAACTCCTAACAAAACAAACAAATCCAGGCCAACACCAAGACATATTGTAATTAAATTTGCAAAATATAGTGCTAAAGAAAAAAACTTAAAAGCAACAAGAAAAAAGAAGTTCTTAACTTACAAGGGAAGACCCATAAGTCTAGCTGGAGATTTCTCAACAGAAGCTTGGCAAACAATAAGAGAGTGACATCATATATTCAAAGTGCAGAATCGGAAAAATCTGCATCCAAGAGTACTCTACTCAGCAAGGATATCATTCAGATTAGAAGGAGAGACAAAGAGTTACCCAGACAATTGAGCCCCATGTCAGGCTCCCTGATCAGTGGAGAGTCTGCTTCTCCCTCATCCCCTGCTTGTGCGCTCTCTCTCTCTCACTCACTCACTAACTCTCTCTCTGTCAAATAAATAAAAATTTAAAAAAAATTAGCCAGAGCCTTGGCAGGAGGTGGTGGAGCTAAGAGGCAGCATTGTCTTAACTGAGATCACCATACCAGTCATTGCCAGGGATAATGAGGTAACACGAAGTGAAGAATGACTTTTGTTCAACATAATACTGGAAGCTTTAGGGCATAGCAATCAAGCAAGAAAAAAATTAGAGGTATCTATATTAGTAGATAAAAAGTTAAACTCTCACTATTTGCAGATGATATATTATATATAGAAAAATCTTAAAAAAAAAAAAAACAAGGACACCTGGGTGGCTCAGTCATTAAGCATCTGCCTTCAGCTCAGGTCATGATCCCAGGGTCCTGGGATCAAGTCCTGTATTGGGCTCCCTACTCGGCAGGAGGCCTTCTTCTCCCTCTCCCACTCCCCCTGCTTGTGTTTCTGCTCTCGCTATCTCTCTCTCTGTCAAATAAATAAATAAAATATTTTTTTAAAAAAACCCCAGTTACTAGAAATAACAAATGAATTCAGTAAAGTTGCAAGATACAAAATTAATACCCAGAAAATGATAGTGGTACTATACACTAATATCAAAGTAGCAGAAAGAGAAATTAAGAAAACAACTCCATTTATTAACTGCATCAAAAATAATAAAATACCTAAAATAAACTTAACCAAGAGAGTGGAAGACTTGTACTCTGAAAATTATAAAACACTGATGAAAGAAATTAAATATGACACAAATAAATGGAAAGAAATCCCATGCTCAAAAATTGAAAGAATTAATATTTTTAAAATTTCTATATTGCCTCAAGCAAAGTACAGATTCAATGCAATCCCTATCAAAATACCAACATTTTTCAGAAAATAGAACAAATAATACTAAAATTTGTATGGAAACAAAAAAAAAACCATGAATAGTCAAAACAATCTTGAGGGAGAAAAACAAAGCTGGGGATATAACAAGTTCACAATTCAGGATATACTACAAAGATATAGTAATCAATACAATATGGTGCTGCACAAAGACTAGACTCATAGATCAATGGCAGAGAATAGAGAGCCCAGAAACAAACCCACAGTTATATAGTTAGTTGTTCTATGACTAAAGGAGACAAGAATATAAAATCAGAAAAAGTCTCTTCAATAAACGGTGCTGGGAAAACTGGAAAGATATATGCAAAATAATGACACTGGACCACTTTCTAACACCATACATAGAAAATAACCTCAAAATGGATTAAATATGTGAGACCTGAAGAGATTAAATGTGAGACGTGAAATCATAAAAATCCTAGAAGAAAGAGTAATTTCTCTGACATTGACCATAACAACATTTTTCTAGATATGTCTTCTGAGGCAAGGTAAACAAAAGCAAAAATAAATTAGTGAGATGACATCAAAATGAAAAGCTTTTGCACAGCAAAGGAAACCAACACAACAAAAAGGCAACCTACTGGATAGAAGATATTTGCAAATGGTATATCTCATAAGGGGTTAATATCCAAAATATATAAAGAACTTATACAACTCAGCACCAAAACAACAATCTGATTAAAAAATGGGCAGGGCGGCTGGGTGGCTCAGTTGGTTAAGCGACTGCCTTCGGCTCAGGTCATGATCCTGGAGTCCCAGGATCGAGTCCCACATGGGGCTCCCTGCTCAGCAGGGAGTCTGCTTCTCCCTCTGACCCTCTTCCCTCTTGTGCTCTCTATCTCTCATTCTCTCTCTCTCTCAAATAAATAAATAGAATCTTTAAAAAAAATAAAAAATGGGCAGAGATCCTCAATAGACATTTTTCCAAAGAGGACATACAGATGGCCAATAGACACATGCAAAGATGCTCCACATCACTAATCATTGAGAAATGCAAATCAAAACCACAATGAGCTATTACCTCAAGACAGTCAAAATGTCTAGTGTTATTTAACAAAAGTTGGTAAAGATGTGGAGTAAAAGGAATCATTGTACACCATTGGTGGGAATGCAAATTAGTACAGCCACTATGGAAAACGGTGTGCTTATTGCAACATTACTTCCAATAGCCAAGATACAGAAGCATACTAAGTGTCCATCGATAGAGACATGGATAAGGATGATATGGCACACACACACACACGAGAATATTATGCAGCCATAAAAAGAAGAAATCATGTCATTTGCAACAGCATGAATAGACCTAGAGGGAATTATTGTAAGTGAAATAACTCAGACTGAGAAAGACTAATACCATATGATTTCATTCATATGTGGGTGGAATCTAAAAAGAAATTAATAAACAATAATTTAATAAACAAAAAGCAGAATCAGACCTCTTAATACAGAGAAAAACATAGTTACCAGAGGGCAAGGACATAAGGAATTGGAAAGGTGAGTGAAGAAGAATGGGAGATACAGTCTTCCAGTTGTGAAATGAATAAGTCATGAGAATAAAAAGCACAGCATAAGGAATATAGTCAATGATATTTTAATAGCATTGTAATGTGACTGGTAGTCGTTATATTTGTGGTCAGCATAGCATACTGTATAAATTTGTGGAATCACTATGTTGTACACCTGAAACTAATGTAATTTAGTTTGTAAACCACACTTAAATTTAAAAACAAGAATAAAGAAAGAAGTAAGACATGGAGAAAATTGTAGGAGTGCATATAACAAAGCAGGAGAGCTTGAGATGTGGAATGTGGAAAGATTCCCCCATGCTGTAACCTCATGGAATCGAAACGGTAATACCTGTAAAGGCAAATTAAATCTTTAAATAATAACGTTTGAAAATGCATTTTCTTACCAAAAATACAATAGAGAAAAAGAAACAACAACAAAAATAATGAGCAAACTTTTAAAAAAATTTTATTGTTATGTTAGTCACCATACACCATTAGGTTTTTTGTTTTTTGTTTTTTAATTTTATTATGTTATGTTAGTCACCATACAATACATCATCAGTTTTTGATGTAGTGACCCACGATCCATTGTTTTCATATAACACCCAGTGCTCCATGCAATACATGCCTTCCTTAATACCCATCACTGGGCTAAGCCATGCCCCCACCCCCCTCCCCTCTAAAACCCTGTTGGTTTCTCAGAGTCCATAGTCTCTTATGGTTCATCTCTCCTTCCGATTTCCCTCCCTTCATTTTTTCCTTCCTTCTCCTAATATCCTCCATGCTATTCCTATGTTCCACAAATAAGTGAAACCATATGATAATTGACTTTCTCTGCTTGACTTATTTCACTTAGCATAATCTAAGTGGAAGGGGACCCTCCAGTCCCATCCATGTGGATGTAAAAGTTGGGTATTCATCCTTTCTGATGGCTGAGTAATATTCCATTGTATATATGGACCACATCTTCTTTATCCATTCATCTGTTGAAGGGCATCTTGGCTCTTTCCACAGTTTGGCTATTGCGGACATTGCTGCTATGAACATTGGGGTGCATATGGCCCTTCTTTTCACTACATCTGTGTCTTTGGGATAAATACCCAGGAGTGCAATTGCTGGGGCACAGGGTAGCTCTATTTTTAATTTTCTGAGGCACCTCCACACTGTTTTGCAAAGTGGCTGTACCAACTTGCATTTCCCCCAACAGTGTAAGAGGGTTCCCCTTTCTCCACAACCTCTCCAACATTTGTTGTTTCTTTCCCTGTCCATTTTTGCCATTCTAACTGGTGTAAGGTGGTATCTCAATGTAGTTTTGATTTGAATTTCCCTGATGTCTAATGATGATGAACATTTTTTCATGTGTCTGTTAGCCATTTTTATGTCTTCTTTGGAGAAGTGTCTGTTCATGTCTTCTGCCCATTTTTTGACTTGATTATTTGTTTTTTAGGTGTTGAGTTTGAGAAGTTCTTTATAGATCTTGGATACCAGCCCTTTATGTGTAGTGTCATTAGCGAATATCGTCTCCCATTCTGTGGGTTGCCTCTTTGTTTTGTTGACTGTTTCCTTTGCTGTGCAGGAGGCTTTTATCTTGATGAAGTCCCAAAAGTTCATTTTTGCTTTTGTTTCACTAGCTTTTAGAGATGTATCTTGAAAGAAGTTGCTGTGGGCGATGTCAAAGAGATACTGCCTATGTTTTCCTCTAGGATTTTGATGGATTCCTGCCTCATATTGAGGTCTTTCATCCATTTTGATTTTATCTTTGTGTATGGTGTTAGAGAATGGTCGAGTTTCATTCTTCTGCATGTGGCTGTCCAATTTTCCCAGCACCATTTATTGAAGAGACT
Organism: Callorhinus ursinus; assembly: GCF_003265705.2. NCBI lineage: Eukaryota > Metazoa > Chordata > Mammalia > Carnivora > Otariidae > Callorhinus > Callorhinus ursinus. Next base: position 686,172 of record NW_027397167.1, read on the forward strand.
CTTTTTTCCATTGCATGTCTTTTCCTGCTTTGTCAAAGATTATTTGACCATAGAGTTGAGGGATGAGCAAAATTTTAGAAGAGTAAATAAATTGATCTGAAATCTGTTGCCATTAACCAGGTTTAAATCATACGACAATGCTGAAACTTTATTTGCAACAAGGAAAAACTTCTTAATAAAGTAATTTTGATAATGGGAAAACATCTTGAAGCTGAAATACAAGATTCAGAGATTTGATGACTTATCAAGAAGAAGTGGTGGTCAGAAAAACAAAAGAATGTGAAATGGGAACTGACTTGAGTCAGGGAAGAATTTGAAGAAAATAATGGAGATTAAACTGAATGGTTGCTTCATGGTTAGTATGTGGCAGTAAAGTAACGTTTAAGGTTAGTAAATCAAGTAGTGAAAGATGAAGCATATTTAAAGATAGAATAATAAACACTAAGAAATATGAATTGGACTGGATGGTAAAAAAAGTGAAAAAATATTTGAAAGATATTTTATCTTGCTTATATTAGGGAACCAGTACACACTGTATAAGGAGAAATAAAACAAAGGGTATGTTATTCTTTATAAAGTACAATTGTTAAAAGAAAACTGGACAAATATACAAAATTGGTTATATGGAAATAAACCACATGGTTAAAAAAGCCTTTAAAATAAAATGATAAAAATAATATAGATTAGTATAAAATGCAAGAGAATACAATAAAAATTTATTGGATATGTCAATAAGTATCATTGGGTTTAACATACTTAGTAAAAGGAAAATATTACTATTCTCTCTGTCTGGGAATCTCTTTTGCCAGATAAATTTTGGCCTATTTTTTCAATTCATTTAGGTCTCTTCTCCATTATTTGATTATTAGAGAAGTCTTGTTTCATAAGTTAATGTTAAATTGTCATATACTCCTTGCCCTGTTTTGCTTTTAGTCACATCATTAACAATTTCTCATATTTTTACAATGACTTTATTATCTCTTCTCCATAATAGAATGTAAATACAAGAATTGTGACATTTTACCTATTTTTATCACTGGTATCTCCTCAATCCTTGACACAATGCCCACACCAATGCAGATGTTCAAAAATAATTTTTTAAAGGAATATACTAGATCATTTAGAAGTGACATCAGCAAGATGATGGCATAGTTGATATCTGGCTTTAGTCTCTCTTACAGAAATATGGATTAGCAACTATCCAAAGACAAGGACACATCTGTAAAAAACTCAAAACCCAGGAGTAAGGCTGAAACACCTTCTTAAAGCACACAAACCAAAACCATCTACACTAGATAGAAGAGTAGAAGTTGTTTAACTTTGTGCCATTTCTCCCCAGTAACACACTACAGAGGAATCCCTTTGGCCTATGATGTCTATAGTCAGGAAAAGAGATTTCAAGGAAGACATTAAGCTTCCTTGGAATTCTGGAGCTTTCGCCAGGAGTACCACTTCTTTCTCATGTCATGGAGAACACTGAGGAAATTGGAAGGGTTAGATCATCTAGGATCACACTTGCAGGCCCCCCCCCCCAAAAAAAAGAGGGGGTGTAAAACTCACGAACCAGTGCATAGATATTTGTGATAAAACTATCTCCCTGCTGGCAAGCTTACCTTACCAAAAAACCCAGCCAGCAGCTTCAACTATCTAATGAAGCTGAACTACAATCCCATATATGGTCAGTGAGCACAATCAGCAGTTCTGTCTGAATAAGGTCCTTAGTCAGTGGTCCTGTCCACAGGATCCAAGCCTGTGACCCTATTTGACTGCATAGCAGAGAGGGCAATCCTACATATTCCAGTCTACAGTCTCACCCAAATGTGGGGCATAGCCTGATATCCCATTTTACCTGGGACCGCAATCAGTGACCCTGACCAGCCAATCACAGCCAGTGGACCTACCTGATCATGTAGTCCCTCCGTAGCTATGTTCAAATGTAGCCTTTCTGAAAACATAGCCCAGCCAGGGACACCACCAATTAAGGGAGTTCAACCTGTGGTACTGCTTGACCTGGGATGATTGCAGAGCCCAGGCTGTGGCTCAGTATGATCACAGAATTTAGCCAGTGACACTGCTTCTTCACAGAGCTCGGCCTGAGATCACAATAACTTATAGAATCTAGCCACTGGCATTGCCTGGACAAGAATCACAGCATACATCCCAGTCTGTCTAGGGAGCCCAGGCCTTGGTCCCACCTATGTGCAAAGCCCAGCCAACTGCAATGCTGTACTACAGAGTCCAGCCAGTGGTCTCACCCATCCAGCGGGTCTAGCCATAGACCCTGCCTAATCAAGGAGCCCAGGTAGTAGAAATGCAAGATCACAGAGCTCAGCCAGCTGATCCGCCAAACCGTAATTTAGATAGAGATCTTAGCTAACCTCAAAATTCAGGAACTGACCTCACCCAACCAGAGACCTTGGCAGAATTCCCTACCTGCCCATGTGTACTATAAGCTAGCCTGGCTAGAACACCAGTTTGAGATGATTGGTAAAGATCTTTTTCTGTCAAAGTGAACATGTAAATAATGTAACAAATGACTACTTTCACAAATGTGCAGACACCAACATAAAGATGCAAGGATCATGAAGATAATGGGGAAAATGACATTACTAATGGAAACGAATACAGCTTCAATAACCCATCCTAAAGAAGGAGAGATCTATGAATTGAATGATAAAGAATTCAGAATAATTCTTTTAAATAAGTTCAGTACACTAAAAGAAAACCAGATAGACAAATAAATGAAATTGGAAAATAGTAGTAAATGAACAAAATGAGATGTTTAACAAAGAAAAAAAGACCATAAACAAAAACAAAAAGAAATCCTATAACTAAAGAGTACAATGATTGACTGGAAAATTGAATAGCAAGCTTCAAAAAAACACTTGATCTAGAAGAATAAATTATTAACTTGAAAACAAGTCATTTGAAATTAACCATTCAGAGGAGTAAAAAAAAAAGTGGAAAGTTTCTACATCGAAGTACACAATATGAATATAATAGGAGTCTCAAGGGGAAAAGAGAAAAATTCTATTTGGAGAAAAATGACTGAAAACTCCCAAATTTGAGTAAGGATATCAATATCCAGGTATAAGAAGCTCAAAGATCCCCAAGGAGATTTAAGTCACATTTAATGTTCACTGAGGCACAATATAATAAAAATAAATGTGACAACACAAAAATAAAATTTTGAAATAAACAAAAGAACTCATCACATACAAGGGAACCCCCATAAAACCATCAGTAGATTTTTCAGCAGGGGCCTGGTAGGCCAGGATATAATGGGATGATATATTTAAAAAAATACTCTACCTGGAAAACTGCACTTCCAAAATGAAGGAGAGATTAAAAACTCCACCCTTACTAAAAAGAAAGTGGAGGGAATTAATTATCACTAGAATGCTAACGAGAGTTCTTCAAGACAATATAAAAATATGCTAATTAACAACATAAAGCATATGAACATATGAAACTCACTGGTGAACGTAATATGTAGTAAAATTCTGAATTTTCCAATATTGTAATAAACTATTAACTTTAGTCCAAAGTTAAAAGACAAACATTAAAATAACTATATATGATAATTTGATAATCAATATACAATATTAAAAATGTAAATTGCAACAATAACATCAAATGGGAGCAGGGAAAAGTAAAATTATAGACTTTTTGTATTTGATCAAATTTAAATGTAATCAGCTTAAAATAGGGTGTTAAACTATATGATATTTTATGCTGTCTCATTGCAATCAGAAAGGATAAATCTGCAGTATATATATATATATATATATGTATACATACATACATACATACACACATATATATATATGAGAGGAATCAAAACATGCCATCACAAAAAGTGATCAAATCACAAAAAAAAACAAGAGAGAAGGAAGAAGAGAATTACAAGAATCAAAACAATTAACAAGATGGAAATAGAAATTCTTCATCTATAAATAATCACTTTAAACAGAAATTGATCCAATTTTCCTATCAAAGATATACAGTGTCTGGATGGATAAGCAAACAACATCAAATATATAATTCCTACAAGAGACTTGTTTTAAGCTTTAAATATAAATATAGCTGATAGTGAAAGTAGGCAAAAAGATTTTCCATGTAAATAATAACCAAAAACACAGCAGAGGTGGTTATGAATAACAGATAAAATATGCTTATTTCAATAACTCACCAGAGACAAAGAAGTTCATTAATGATAAAGGGGAGCAATTCATTAAGAGGATGAATTGACCGTTATATTGTCAATATATAGACCCAACATCAGAGAAGCTAAATATATGAAGCAAATACTAACAGAACTGAAGAGAGTAATAGACAAAATATAATAATACTAGGGGACTTTAATACCTCATTTTCAAGAATGAATGGATCATCCAGATAGAAAATCAATATGGAAGCATAGGACCTGAACTCTACTTTAGACCAATTGGACCTAACAACAGACATAAACAGAACATTCCATCAACAGCTGCAGTATACATCTTCTTAAGTACACACAGAACATTCTACATTATAGAACCTATGGTAGGCCATAAAACAAGTCTTAATTTATGAAGATTGAAATCACGAAGTACCATTTCTGACTATAACAAAATGAAACTAGAATTCAGTAAGAGGAAGAAAAATGTAAAATTTACAAATATGTGAATATTTAAACCACACATTCCTGAACAACCAATTGGTTAAAGAAAAAATCAAAAGGGAAAAAATTGAGACAAATAAAAATAGAAACACAGTATTCCAAATTTATGAAATGATACAATAGCAGTTCTAAGAGAAAAGTTCTTTATTGGGAAGAGAGAAAGAGGTCAAACAAGAAAGTTAAGGACTCAGAGTACTTACTGCTAGAATGACAAGAGTATGAAGTTTAGTGATGCACTTAAAATAAAACTATCAACATAAGAAATGTTTGTCAATTCTAGTTGAAAAAAAGTACAGTAGTAAAACAATTTACCCAATATAGTTGGAAACAAATTTCTATGTAAATTAATTTATCAGGTAACTAAGGCTTATGTGTTTCATTTCTTTAAATTTTCAAATAAGCATTTTGAAGCAAATATAGTAAGTGATTCTCTATATTATTAACAAGGTGATGTAAAATAATTCCTCCATTTTATATTAAGGAATTATGGCTATGAATGTTGTGTAAAATGTCCTCAGCCATTCGGCCTTTTCTTCTATTGCTACCTCCTGTCATTTATAAAGTATTAGCTTTAAACAGAAATGCCCCATACTCCAACCACCAACTAAGATCTCTCACTCTGTCTCTCCCTGTCTAACACACACACACACACACACACACACACACACACACACACACACACACACACACTTTTATAAAAATAAGAAACTTGAGAATGAAAGACTTAAATTATAAGTTTATTTTTTCCAGTTTTAAACACAGCCTGCATGAAGTTCTATGTAATGTCTTTTGAGAATATGGAGGTGTATTTTTATGTCAATCCTATATTATGTCTGTGTCTGTTCAGGTAAGTGGAGTGTTGCTTCATTTCATGGCTGCATTTACTTTGTTTGTCTTTAACATGAGTATATGTTTCATTGTGATTTAAGGGGAATTCCAAAAAATAAACATTCTGATTTATATCAGTTTTATGTTTTGTATGATGTCAAGCCCGGGTCATTTGTTTGGAATAATATTTGGATAACCACACTTGAAATAACAACAATCTTTCTAATTCCCAACATTCAAAGCCCTTCATCTCTTCCCACCATTCAAGAGCTGCTTGTCCTTTAAGCTTGACACTCTTTATCTAGAACTCATTGCAAAGCTCTGCTGAATGGTAATCATGTTCTAAGAATGAATGAAAGAATTCTAGGATGCCATGGGTCTTTATTCAAGAGTCTTAAAGTATCCAGATGTATTGAAGACTTCACTTTTTCTGTAGCCAAAAAAGTGATTTTCTTATACCACAGATTGATCCTGTGGTATAAAAAGGTAAACATAATGACAGAACTCAGAAGAATACCAATCTTCTGATGTCAAAAGTAGTCTCCTCTGCCCATATTTGAGCTCTTATACAATTATATCACTATATTCCTTCTCATGATCTACAACCAGCAAAAATTCATCATGTGCCAGGCACTAAGCTCAGCCATGGAGATACTGTGATGATCAAAATTAGACATGGAAACAATGAAGCTTTAAATATTTTGCTATAATTACAACTATCTGAATAATGTAAAAGCCTTATAGCATAACCATATTGGGCACAAAAGGAGTGGTTATTTTATTGTGTTTAATTATCTGGCTTTTAGAGAATATTTATATACAGTAAAATTGATCAATTGGTATAAAATCATACTAGTTTCTTTATGTACAACAAAGTCTGCTCTTTAAATTAAGGGATTATAGTGGCTCAACTTATTTGACATGATCCCATCTAGTCATTTCATTTGGAGGAAATTTGGAAAAGAAAATTTCATTTGATGCTTCAAAACTGACATGGTCATGAGCATGGATTGACTTGCACTGCAGATGTGTCAGGTTTAGGGACATATTTAAATTCCAGTATAATTTTTGGCTGCAATCAATCAGCAAGTTCACATCTAGATTTCAATGTGATTGTTATTTCTAATAGTTGAAATTTATGTAAATGTTACATACAGAATCCTGTTTTTTTCTTTAAACAATTATAATTCATAGAACAAATATTGGAATATCTGATTATCCAGGTATATGATCCAGCGTCTTTGATCCGTGATCCAGCCTCTTCTTGGATGATCTCTTTTGGCTTGAATTTTTGTGTGATTCCAATTATAAATTTTGGATAATTCAAATAGAAAAAAAAAGGAAATTCCTGGAAAAGGTAATGTAAAATGCCAGTCGAAAGAGAAATGGAAGCATATGTTCCCTTAATAATATGCAAAGCTTTGTCTTCTTCACCTACTTTTTTGTATTTAGGAGTCAGGACAGTAAAACCAACAGAATGATATAAGTTCTACATTTTGAATCTAAAGCAATGAGAAAATATGAAAGGAAATGGAGTAAAAAAGGGTCTCCCTATAGGGATAACATGCCTAGATTTAAGGTATGGCTTATTTATACTGGTTACACCACAGGGACTATGATCCCAACATACCAATTAAACTTGGAGAGATTCAATGGAGAATTATGGTCCAGAGATCACTTCGCCTGAAAAAAAAAAAAAACTTACTATCCAACTGGCCTAAATACACACAATAAAATTTTAATAAACAGAACATGTGCAATTTAAATTTCTATATCTAGGCTTTTTAAATGTTTAATTAACAATCACTACATATGTTAATCCTTCCAAAAAAATTTTGAAGTGGGAAATGAAAAACTGAATTTATTATATAAATAAAGGAATTATTGTAAAGGAAAATTGAGATTTGGAAGCAAATAAGAAAAATTCACATGAAGGAAAATACATTCAAAAAATTAAAGATTCTATTGAATCAGGATACAAAAAATGTATTATTTATTTTTTCTGGAAGTATGGTTCTTTCTATTTATTTTTATTTTTTTGTAAATATGTGAAAGAACTCTGGAAGTTTTTACAAAACAATAAATGCATTTTTTTAGAATAATTATGTATCCATTATAGTGATTGTGTCTATAAATATTATAAATTAAAAAAAATAAATTGTAAGGAGTCTTTCTTCAAAGAAGGGTGTAAAATCAGTTTTTATATTAATATATTTTATCACAGTGATAAAATATATTAACATAAAATAATAATAATGTATTATTTGATTCAGAGGTACAAGTCTATGATTCAACAGTCTTATACAATTCACAGTGCTCACCATAGCACATACCCTCCCCAATGTCTATCACCCAGCCATCCCATCCCTCCAAGCCCCCATCACTCCAGCAACCCTCAGTTTGTTTCCTGAGATTAAGAATTCCTCATATCAGTGAAGTCATATGATACACGTCTTTCTCTGATTGTCTTATTTCACTCAGCATAACAACCTCCAGTTCCATCCACGTCATTGCAAATGGCAAGATCTCATTCCTTTTGATGGCTGCCTAATATTCCATTGTGTATATATACCACCTCTTCTTTATCCATTCATCTGTCAATGGCCATCTTGGGTCTCTCCACAGTTTGGCGATTGTGGACACTGCTGCTATAAACATTGGGGTGCACGTACCCCTTCGGATCCCTACATTTGTACCTTTGGGGTAAATACTCAGCAGTGCAATTGATGGATCGTATGGTAGCTCTATTTTCAACTTTTTGAGGAACCTCCATACTGTTTTCCAGAGTGGCTGCACCAGCTTGCATTCCCACCAACAGTGTAGGAGGGTTCCCCTTTCTCCGCACCCCCACCAACATCTGTCATTTCCTGACTGCTTAATTTTAGCCGTTCTGACTGGTGTGAGGTGGTATCTCATTGAGGTTTTGATTTGGATTTCCCTGGTGCCGAGTGATGTTGAGCACTTTTTCAAGTGTCTGTTGACCATTTGGTTGTCTTCTTTGGAAAAATATCTATTCATGTCTTCTGCTCATTTCTAGATTGGATAATTTGTTCTTTGGGTTTTGAGTTTCGTAAGTCCTTGATAGATTTTGGATACTAGCCCTTTATTTGATATGTCATTTGCAAATATCTTCTCCCATTCTTTTGGTTGTCTTTTGTTTTTGTTGACTGTGTTGCTGTGCAGAAGCTTTTTATCTTGGTGAAGTTCCAATAGTTCATTTCTGACCCTGCTTCCTTGCCTTTGGCGATGTTTCTAGGAAGAAGTTGCTGTGGCTGAGGTCGAAGAGGTTGCTGCCTGTGTTCTCCTTTAGGGTTTTGATGGACTCCTGTCTCACATTGAGGTCTTTCAACCATTTTGAGTCTATTTTTGTGTGTGGTGTCAGGAAATGGTCCAGTTTCATTCTTCTGCATGTGCTGTCCAATTTTCCCAACACCATTTGTTGAAGAGACTGTCTTTTTTCCATTGGACATTCTTTTCTGCTTTGTTGAAGATTAGTTGACCACAGAGATGGAGGTCCATTTCTGGGCTCTCTCTTCTGTTCCATTGATCTATGTGTCTGTTTTTGTGCTGGTACCATACTGTCTTGATGATTACACCTTTGTAAAACAGCTTGAAGTCTGGAATTGTGATGCCGCCAGCTTTGCTTTTATTTTTTAACATTCCTCTGGCTATTCGGGTCTTTTCTGGTTCCATGCAAATTTTACGATTATTGGTTCCATTTCTGTGAAAAAAGTGGATGGTATTTTGATAGAGATTGCATTGAATGTGTAGATTGCTCTAGGTAGCATTGACATCTTCACAATATTTGTTCTTCCAATCCATGAGCATGGAACGTTCTTCCATTGCTTCCATGGAACGTCTTCCTCAATTTCTTTCATGAGTATTTTATAGTTCTCTGAGTACAGATTCTTTGCCCTTTGGTTAGATTTATTCCTAGGTATCTTATGGTTTTGGGTGCAATTATAAACGGGATCAACTCCTTAATTTCTCTTTCTTCTGTCTTGTTGTTGGTGTAGAGGAATACCACTGATTTATGTGCATTGATTTTATATCCTGCCAATTGACTGAATTCCTGTATGAGTTCTAGCAGTTTTGGGGTGGAGTCTTTTGGGTTTTCCACATAAAGTATCATATCATCCACAAAGAGTGAGAGTTTGATTTCTTCCTTGCTGATTCGGGTTCCTTTGATTTCTTTTTGTTGTCTGATTACTGTGGCTAGGACTTCTAATACTATGTTGAATAGCAGTGGTGATAGTGGACATCCCTGCCGTGTTCCTGACCTTAGGGGAAAAGCTCTCAGTTTTTCCCCATTGAGAATGATATTCGCTGTGGGTTTTTCTGGCTTTTATGATATTGAGGTATATACTCCCTATCCCAAAACTCTCAAGTTTTGATCAAGAAAGGATGCTGTACTTTGTCAAATGCTTTTTCTGCATCTATGAAGAGGGTCATATGGTTCTTGTTCTTTCTTTTATTAATGTATTGTATCATATTGATTGATTTGCAGATGTTGAACCAACCTTGCAGGCCAGGGATAAATCCCACTTGGTCGTGGTGAATAATCCTTTCAATGTACTGCTGTATCCTATTGGCTAGTATTTTGGTGTGAATTTTTGCATCCAATTTCATCAGGGATATTGTTCTGTAGTTCTCCTTTTTGATGTGGTCTTTGGTTTGGGGATCAAAGTAATGGTGGCCTCATAAAACTAGTTTGGAAGTTTCCTTCCAAACAGTTTCAGAACAATAGGTATTAATTCTTCTTTAAATGTTTGGTAGAATTCCCCTGGGAAGCCATCTGGCCCTGGGTTTTTGTTTGTTGGGAGATTTTTGATGACTGCTTCAATTTCCTTAGTGGTTATAGGTCTGTTCAGGTTTTCTATTTCTTCCTGCTTCAGTTTTGGTAGTTGATCCATCTGTAGGAATACATCCACTTCTTCCAGATTATATAATTCGCTGGCATATAGTTGCTCATAATATGTTCTTAGAATTGTTTGTATTTCTTTGGTGTTGGTTGTGATCTCGCCTCTTTCATTCATGATTTTATTTATTTGGATCATTTCTCTTTTCTTTTGGATAAGTCTGACCAGGGGTTTATCAATCTTGTTAATTCTTTCAAAGAACCAATTCCTAGTATTGTTGATCTGAACACATCTGTTCTTTTGGTTTCTATTTCATTGATTTCTGCTCTGAAATTTACTATTTCTCTTCTCCTGCTGGGTTAGGCTTTACTTGCTGTTCTTTTTCCAGCTCCATTAGGTGTAGGGGTAGATTGTGTATTTGAAACCTTTTTTTTTTTCCTGAAAAAGGCTTGTATTGCTATATACTTTCCTCTCAGGACTGCCTTTGCTGCATCCCAAAGATTTTGAACAGTTGTGTTTTCCTTTTCATTGGTTTCCATGAATTTTTTTAATTCTTCTTTAATTTCCTGGTTGACCCATTCATTCTTTAGTAGGATGCTCTTTAGCTTCCATGTATTTGAGTTCTTTCCGACTTTCCTCTTGTGATTGAGTTCTAGTTTCAAAACATTGTAGTCTGAAAATATGCAGGGCATGATCCCAATCTTTTGGTCCCGGGTAAACCTGATTTCTGACCTAGGATGTGATCTATTCTGGAGAATGTTCCATGGGCACTAGAGAAGAATGTGTATTCTGTTGCTTTGGGATGGAATGTTCTGAATAGTTCTGTGAAATCCATTTGGCCCATTGTGTCACTTAACGTCTTTATTTCCTTGTTGATCTTTTGCTTAGATGATCTGTCCATTTCAGTGAGGGGGATGTTAAAGTCCCCCACTATTATTGTATTGTTGTCGATATGTTTCTTTGCTTTTGTTATTAATTGGCTTATACAATTGGCTGCTCCCATGTTAGGGGCATAGATATTTACAATTGTTAGATCTTCTTGTTGGATAGACCCTTTCAGTAGGATATAGTGTCCTTCCTCATCTCTTATTACAGTCTTTGGTTTAAAATCTAATTTGTCTGATATAAGGATTGCCACCCCAGCTTTCCCTTGGTGTCCATTAGCATGGTAAATTGTTTTCCACCCCCTCACTTTCAATCTGGGGGTGTCTTTGGGTCTAAAATGAGTCTCTTGCAGATAGCATATTGATGGGTCTTGTTTTTTTAACCATTCTGATACCCTGTGTATTTTGATTGGGGCGTTTAACTCATTTACATTCAGAGTAACTATTGAGAGATATGAATTTGTGCCATTCTATTGCCTGTAAGGTGACTGTTACAGTGTATTGTCTATGCTCCTTTCTGGTCTATGTTACTTTTAGGCTCTCTCTTTGCTTAGAGGACCCCTTTCAATATTTCTTGGAGGGCTGGTTTCGTGTTTGCAAATTCCTTTAGTTTTTCTTTGTCCTGGAAGCTTTGTATCTCTCATTCTTTTTTCAATGACAGCCTAGCTGGATATAGTATTCCTGGCTGCATATTTTTCTCGTTTAGTGCTCTGAATATATCATGCCAGTCCTTTCTGGCCTGCCAGGTCTCTGTGGATAGGTCTGTTGCCAATCCAATGTTTCTACCATTGTAGGTTACAGATGTCTTCTCCCTAACTGCTTTCAGGATTTTCTCTTTGTCTTTGAGACTCATAAGTTTTACTATTAGATGTCAGGGTATCATCCTATTTTTATTGATTTTGAGAGGGGTTCTCTGTGCCTCCTCGATTTTGATGCCTGTTTCCTTCCCCAATTTAGGGAAGTTCTCTGCTATAATTTGCTCCAATATACCTTCTGCCCCTCTCTCTCTTTCTTCTTCTTCTGGGATCCCAATTATTCTAATATTGTTTTGTCTTATGGTATCACTTTTCTCCTGAATTCTGCCCTCGCGATCCAATAGTTGTTTATCTCTCTTTTTCTCAGCTTCTTTATTTTCCATCATTTGGTCTTCTATATTACTAATTCTCTCTTCTGCCTCATTTATCCTGCAGTTAGATGATAGCCTCCATTTTTTATTGCATCTCATTAATAGCCTTTTTTATTTCGACTTGGTTAGATTTTAGTCCTTTTATTTCTCCAGAGAGGGTTTCTTTAATAACTTCCATGCTTTTTTCAAACCCAGCTAGTAACTTTGAAATCATCATTCTGAACTGTAGTTCCCATATATTACTTAACGTCCGTATTGTTTATGTCCCTGGCAGTTGGTTCTGCCTCTTGTCTTTTTTTTTGAGGTGATTTTTCCGTCTTGTCATTTTGTCCAGAGGAGAATAGGTGAAGGAGAGAACAAAATGCTAAAGGGTAACAATGTCCCCAGAAAATATATACTAAACAAATCAAAAAAGACCTGAAACCAGGGGAAATGAAAGGGAAAGGAAGAAAAAAGAAAAAAGAAAAAAGAAAGAAAAAGATAAAAACAAACAAACAAAAACAAAAAACAGAATATGATCTAATATGATCAGGCTGGTGCATAGATCAGTTCCACACACTAGATTTTGGGCGTATTTTGGTCTGTTAGAAGAAAGTGCTTCCCAAAATTTTAAAGAAAGAAAAACATATATGTACAAAAATAAGGTTAATATGATGAAGGGATGGAATATGAGTGTAAAGATGAAAATTATGGATGATATAATAAAAGGAATTGATAAGATAAGAAGTTTGTTGAAAAAAGAAAGAAGAGGATTTAAAAAAAAAAGAGGGAGAAAACATGATCAGGCAGAAGACTAGAACAAAGCCATACACTCAAGATTTAGGGTATATTTTGATCTGTTAGGAGAAACTGTATCCCAAAATTTTAGAGAACAACTTATATATATATATATCAAAAATTAGGTTAACTACCTGAAGGGATAGAATACGACTCTAAAAATGAAAAATAAAAAATATTTTTTAAAAAAGGGATTGATAAGTTTTTGGTTGAAAAAAGGAAAAAGAAAAATTAAAAAAAAAGACAGTTAAAAAAATTAACTTTGAAAGACTAAAGAATCATGGGGAAAAAGCCATGAATTCTATATGCACTATTCCCCTAGCCCTGGAGTTCTGCCATTCTCATTGATCAGTAAACTTGGTCTTGGCTGGCTGTTCTTGCTGATCTTCTGAGGGAGGGGCCTGTTGCCGTGGTCCCCAAATGTCTTGCTGCAGGTAGAATTGCCCCACCCTTGCTGGGTCCGGGGCAAGTAATCTGCTCGGGTTTGCTCTCGGGAGTTTTTGTTCCCTGCAAGTTTTCCCTACAGCTTTGGAGGACGAGAGTGAAATGGCGGCCTCCCAATCTCCACCCAAGAGGAGCTGATAACTCAGGGCCCCACTCCTCAGTGAGCTCCCAGGAAAAGCAGTCAATCACTCCCATCTCCCTGGTCTCCAGCCACACCCCGTGGTCCCCCAGCCTGTGACCAGGCATTTCTATCTCTGGCACATGTCCCTGTGTGGAGTCTCCAAACCCAGCAGATCCCTGCACTGCTCTCCTGCACCGCTCCTCGCAGGGGAGGAAGAGCATTCTCCCTGGATCTGCCACTTGTTGGGTCCCTGCTGGAGGAGCAGTGGCCCAACTGTGCCTCGGATCACAGTTTATGGCAACCACGAGCTGGAAGCCCACTCCTCGGCTCCGTCTCTGCAGCCGGCTTCCCTGCTCTGATACCTGGGACCTCTGCCACACTTACGCACCCCTGGTCTTTCTGTGACCCCGAGGGTCCTGAGACCACATTGTCCCAGCAAGGTTTCCACCTCCCACTTAGCCACAGAGCGACGTCCCTCAGTGGAGCCAACTTCTAAAATTCCGATTTTGTGCTCTGCTGCTCTATCACTTGTCAGAAGCAGCTGACAGAGGCTCCCTTCCCCACTGTCTATCCTCCTGAATATCACCTTGGATTCACTTCTCCACACGTCCTACCTTCCTGAAAGTGGTCGCTTTTCTGTTCAGAGAGTTGTTGCTATTCTTTTCTTTGATCTCCTGTTGAGTTTGTAGGTGTTTGGAATGGTTTGATCCCTATCCAGCTGAATTCCTGGGATCAGATGAAATCCAGGTCTCCTATTCCTCTGCCATCTTGCTCCTCCCCACCCCCCCCGCTCATTTTAATCAGTTTATTTCTTTTTTGATGTTGAGGTGTATAAATTCTTTATGTATTTTGGATATTAACCCCTCACTGGATATATGATTTGCAAATATCTTCTCCAATTCAGTGGATTGCCTTTTCATTGCATTGATGGTTTCCTCTACTTTGTAAATATTTTTATCATTGTTTAGTTCTAATAGTTTATCTTGCCTTTTGTTTCTCTTACCTCAGGATATGCCCATAAATATGTTGCTAAAGCTGATGTCCAAGAGATTACAGCCTATGGTTTCTCATCTCACTTTTAGGTCTTTAACCCTTTTTGAGTTTATTTTAGAGTGTGGTGTAAGAAAGTAGCCCAGTCTCATTCCTTTGCATTTTGCTGACCAGTTTTCACAGCACCATTTATAAAAAAGACTCTCCTTCCTCCATTCTTTATTTTGCTTCCTTTGTCATAGATGTGGGTTTATTTCTGGGATCCTTTATTTTTCTCTTGTTCTATGTGTCTATTTTTGTGCCACGTTACCATATTTTCTGATCACTATGGCTTTGTAGTCTATCTTCAGATCTGGGATTGTGATTCCTCCAGCTTTGTTCTCTGTCAGAATTGCTCTGGCTATTTGAAGTCTTTTGTGGATCCACATAAATTTGAGAATTAATTGTTCTAGTTCTGTGAAAAATATAGTTGGTGGGTATTGAATTGAATCTGTAGATTGCTTTGGGTACTATGGACATTTTAGCAATATTAATTATTTCTGTCCTTAATCATGAAATATATTTCCATTTGTTTGTGTCATCTTCACATTCTGTCATCAATGTTTTATATTTTTCAAAGTATAGTTCTTTCACTCTTTTGGTAAATATTCCTAGATTGGGGTACCAGTGTGCCTCAGTCAGTTAAGCAACTGCCTTCAGCTCAGGGGGTCTTGGGATTGAGCCCTTTGTCAGGTTCCCTGCTCAGCGGGGAGTCTGCTTCTCCCTTTGGCCCTTCCCGGCTCATGTTCTCTCTCTCTTAAAATAAATAAAACCTTAAAAAAATATTCCTAGATAATTTTGGTACGATTGTAAATGTGATTGGATTCTTAATTTTTCTTTCTGCTACTTTGTTTTACTGTATAGAAATAAAACATTTAAAAAAAAAAGAAATAAAACATTTTTATTAATTTTACATTCTGAACCTTACTGAATTCATTTATCTGTTCTAATAATGTTTTGTTGGAGTCTTTAGGGTTTTTCATGTTTGGAATCATGTCATCTTCATATAGTGACAGTTTTACTTCTTCCTTACCAATTTGGATGCTATTTATTTCTTCTACTTGTTTGATTGCTGTGGCTAGAACTTCCTGGGTTATGTTGAATGAAAGAGGTGAAAATGAACATCTTTGTCTTTTCCTGATCAGAGAGGAAAAGATCTGTTTTTCACCACTGAGTATTTAGTTAGCCATGGATTTTTCAAATGTGCCCATATTATGTTGAGGATTTGCTCCTCAAAACTGAATTTGTTGAGAGTTTTTACATGGATGAGTGCTGTATTTCCTCAAATGTTTTTCTCTACATCTATTGAGAAGATCGTATGGCTAATATCCTCTTTATTTTGATTTATCACATTTATTGATTTGTGTTATTAACCACAATTGCATCTGTGAATAAATCCTACTTGATCATGGTGAGAATGATTTTTTAATGCATCGTGGAATTCTATTTTTAATATTGTGATCATAATTTTTGCAACAGAGTTCATAAGGGATATTGGCCTGTAAATTTGAATGGTTTTGATATCAGGGTGATGCTGGACTTGTACAATGAATTTGGACATTTTTTTTCCTCTTCTATTTATTGAAATAGTTTGAGAAGAATAGATATGAACTTATCCTTGAATGTTTAGTGAATTCACCTGTGAAGCCAACTGGTTCTGAATTTTGTTTTTTGAGTTTTTGATTGCCAGTTCACTTTCATTACTATTAATCCATCTGTAAAATATTCTATTTCTTCCTATTCAGTTTTGAAAGATTGTATTTTTTTCAAGTTTTTACTTATATTTAAGGTAGTTAACATACAGTGTAATACTACATTCAGGTGTATAATTTAGTGATTCATAACTTGCATACAACACCCAGTGCTCATTACATGTGCCCGACTTAATACTCATCACTTCTGGTAACCCATCCCTCAGCCCACTTCATTTCCAGTAACCATGAGTTTATTCTCTGCAGTTAAGAGTCTGTTTCTTATTTGCCTCTTTTTCTCCCCATGTTCATTTGTTTTGCTTCTTAAATTCCATGTATGAGTGAAATCATATGGTATTTCTATTTAACTGATTGCCTGATTTCACTTAGCATTATAATCTCTAGCTTTATTCACGTTGTGGCAAATGGCAAGATTTTATTCTTTTTTTATAGCTGAGTAATATTCCATTGTATGAGATATCACCTCACACCAGTCAGAATGGCTAAAATTAACAAGTCAGGAAAGGACAGATGTTGGCAGGGACGCAGAGAAAGGGGAACCCTCCTACACTGTTGGCAGGAATGCAAGCTGGTGCACCCACTCTGAAAAACAGTATGGAGGTTCCTCAAAAAGTTGAAAATAGAGGTACTATATGATCCAGAAATTGCACTACTGGGTATTTACCCCAAAGGTACAAATGTAGGGATCCGAAGGCATACATGCACCCAGATGTTTATAACAGCAATGTCCACAATCACCAAACTGTGGAAAGACCCAAGATGGCCATTGACAGATGAATGGATAAAGAAGATGTATATATATACAATGGAATATTATGCAGTCATCAAAAGGAATGAAATCTTGCCATTTGCAACAACGTGGATAGAACTGGAGGGTATTATGCTGAGCGAAACAAGTCAATCAGAGAAAGACATGTATCATATGACCTCACTGATATGAGGAATTCTTAATCTCAGGAAACAAACTGAAAGTTGCTGGAGTGATGGGGGTTGGAGGGATGGGGTGGCTGGGTGATAGACATTGGGGAGGGTATGTGCTATGGTGAGCGCTGTGAATTGTGTAAGACTGTTGAATCACACACCTGTACCTCTGAAACAAATAATACAGTATATGTTAAAAAAAAAAAGAAGAAGATAGCAGGAGGGGAAGAATGAAGGGGGGGAAATCGGAGTGGGAGATGAACCATGAGAGACTATGGACTCTGAGAAACAAACTGAGGGTTCTAGAGGGGAGGGGGGTGGGGGGATGTGTTAGCCTGGTGATGGGAATTAAAGAAGGCACGTAATGAATGGAGCACTGGGTGTTATGCACAAACAATGAATCGTGGAACACTACATCAAAAACTAATGATGTAATGTATGGTGATTAACATATAATAATAAAAAAAATATTCCACTGTATGTACATTCCACCTTTTATTTATCCATTCATCAGCTGATGGACATTTGGCCTCCTTCCATAATTTAGCTATTGTTTATAATGCTGCTATAAATACCGGGGTGAAAGTATCCCTTCAAATTTGTATTTCTGTGTCCTTTGGGTGAATACCTACAAGTGTAATTGCTGGATTATAGGATAGTTCTCTTTCTAAATTTTGAGGAAACTCCATACTGTTTTTCCAGAGTGGTGTACCAGTTTGCATTCCCACCAACAGTGTAAGAGGTTCCCCCCCCCCACATCCTTGTCAACACCTGTTGTTTCCTGTGTTGTTAATTTTAGTCAGGTTGACTGGCTTGAGGTGATATCTCATTAGGTTTTGATTTGTATTTCCCTGATGTTGAGTGATATTGAGCATTTTTTCATGTGTATACTAGCCATCTCTGTCTTCTTTGAAAAAAAAAATGTTCAAGGCTTCTGCCCATTTTTTAACTGGATTATTTGTTTATTGGGTGTTGAGTTTTATAAGTTCTTTGTATATTTTGGACACTAACCCATTATCAGATATATAATTTATAAATTTCTTCTCCCATTCTGTAGGTTGCCTTTTAGTTTTGTCAATTGTTTCTTTTGTTGTGCAGAAGCTTTTATTTTGATGAAATCCCAGTAGTTTATTTTCACTTTTATTTCTTTTGTCTCAGGAGACATCTAGTAAGAAGTTCTTTTTTTTTTTTTTCCAAATTTTTTTTATTGTTATGTTAATCACCATATATTACATCATTAGTTTTTGATGCAGTGTTCCATGATTGATTGTTTGTTCATAACACCCAGTGCTCCATGCAGAACGTGCCCTCTTTAATACCCATCACCAGGCTGACCCATCCCCCCAACCCCCTACCCTCTAGAACCCTCAGTTTGTTTTTCAGAGTCCATCATCTCTCATGGTTCGTCTCCCCCTCTGACATACTCCCCTTTTCTTCCTCTCCTGTTATCTTCTTCTTTTCCTTTTTTCTTAAAATATGTTGCATTATTTGTTTCAGAAGTACAGATCTGTGATTCAACAGTCTTGCACAATTCACAGCGCTCAGCGTAGCACATACCCTCCCCAAAGTCTATCACCCAGCCATCCCATCCCTCCCACCCCCAACCACTCCAGTAACACTCAGTTTGTTTCCTGAGATTAAGAATTCCTCATATCAGTGAGGTCATGTGATACATGTCTTTCTCTGATTGACTTATTTCACTCAGCATAACACCCTCCAGTTCCATCCACGTCGTTGCAAATGGCAAGATCTCATTCCTTTTGATGGCTGCATAATATTCCATTGTGTATATATACCAC
>NW_027397167.1:710334-746894 GCF_003265705.2 Callorhinus ursinus
TTTTGTTCCCTGCAAGCTCTCCGTACAGCCTTGGAGGACCAGGGCAGAAATGGTGGCCTCCCAATCTCTACCCGGAGGAGCCGAGAACTCGGGGCCCCGCTCCTCAGTGTGCCCCCAAAGAAAAGCAGTCACTTCCGTGTCCCCGGTCTCTGGCCGCACTCCGTGCTCACCCGGCCTGTGACCGAGCGTTGCTATCTCTGGCACCCGACCCCGCGCAGAGTCTCCAAACCCAGCAGATCCCTGCAGTGCGTTCCCGCACCGCTCCTCCCCGGGAAGGAAGGGGAGTCTCCCCGGATCTGCCGCCTGCTGTGTCCCTGCTGGAGGAGCCGTGCCCCGACTGGGCCGCAGATCACAGTTTATAGCAACCCCGAGCTGAGAGCCCGCGACTCTGCTCCGTCTCTGCAGCCGGCTTCCCCGCTCTGATACCTGGGAGCTCTGGCGCACTCAGGCACCCCCGGTCTCTCTGTGACCCCAAGGGTCCTGAGACCACACTGTCCCGGGAGGATTCCACCCCCCGCTTAGCCACTGCAGCGACGTCCCTCCACGGAGCAAACTTCTAAAAGGTCCGATTTTGTGCTCCGCGGCTCTAGCACTTGCCAGAAGCGGCCGGCGGAGGCCCCTCCCCCGCCGTCTATCCTCCCGAATATCGCCTCGGATTCACTTCTCCGCACGTCCTACCTTCCAGAAAGTGGTCACTTTTCTGTTCAGAGAGTTGTTGCTACTCTCTTCTTCGGTCTCCTGTTGAGTTCGTAGGTGTTCAGAATGGTTTGATCCCTATTCAGCTGAATTCCTGAGACCAGATGAAATCTAGGTCTCCTACTCCTCCGCCATCTTGCTCCCTCTAGTAAGAAGTTCTACAGTCTATGTCAAAGAGGTATTCTCCTCCAGGTTTTTCGTGGTTTCCTGTCTCATCTGTTTTGAATTTATTTTTGTATATGGTGTAAGAAATTGGTTCAGTTTCATTCTTTTGAATGTTGCTGTCTAGTTTCCCCAACAGCATGTTGAAGAGACTTTTTCCCATTGGATATTCTTTCCTGCTTTTTCGAAGATGAATTGACCATACAGTTGTGGATTCGTTTCTGGGTTTTCTATTCAGCTCCATTGATCTATGTGTCTGTTTTTGTGGCAATACCATATGTTTATGACCAGTACAGATTTATAAGTTGAAATCTGAAATCATGATGACTCCAGCTTTCTTTTTCTTTTTTTTTTTAAAGGATTTTATTTATTTATTTGAGAAAGAGAGAGAACAAGTGGGGTGAAGGGCAGAGGGAGAAACAGACTCCCCGCTGAGCAGGGAGCCTGATGTTGGGCTCAGTCCCAGAACTCTGGGATCCTGATCTGAGCTGAAGGCAGATGCTTAACCAACTGAGCCACCCAGATGCCCCTGTTTTACTTTTTAAAGATTGCTTTGGCTATCCGGGTTCTTTTGTGGTTCCATACAAATTTTAACATTGTTTCTTCTAGCTCTGTGAAAAATGCTGGTGGTATTTTGATAGAGATTACATCACTTTCAAATGCATAGATTGCTTTGTGTAGTATAGACATTTTCACAATATTTGTTCTTCTGATCCATAAGTGCTACACAGTTTTCAGAGTATAGATCTTTTACCTCTGGTACATTTATTCCTAGGTATCTTATGGGTTTTGGTGCAATTTTAAATGACATTGATTCCTTGATTTCTCTTTCTGCTGATTCATTATTGGGGTATAAAAATGCAACAGATTTCCGTATGTTGATTTTGTATCCAGTGACTTTACTGAATTCGTCTATCAGGTCTAGCAATTTTTAGACAGTCTTTGGGTTTCTGTATAGACTATCATATCATCTGCAAATAGTGAACATTTGACATCTTCCTTATCAATTGGGATTCCTTTTTTTTAATTTTATGTTATGTTAATCACCATACATTATATCATTAGTTTTTGATGTAGTGTTCCATGATTCATTGTTTGCATATAACACCCAGAGCTCCATTCAATACATGCCCTCTTTAATACCCATCACCAGGCTAACCCATCCTCCCACCCCTGTCCCCTCTAGAACCCTCAGGTTGTTTCTCAGAGTCCATAGTCTCTCATGGTTCATCTCCCCCTCCGATTTCTCCCCCTTCATTTTACCCTTTCTACTATCTTCCTCTTTTTTTTTTTTTAAATATAACATATTATTTGTTTCAGAGGTACAGGTCTGTGATTCAACAGTCTTACACAATTCAAGCACTCACCATAGTACATACCCACCTCAATGTCTATCACTCAGCCACCCCATCACTCCCACTCCCCACCACTCCAGCAACCCTCAGTTTATTTCCTGAGATTAAGAATTCCTCATATCAGTGAGGTCATATGATACATGTCTTTCTCTGACTGACTTATTTTGCTCAGCATAATACCCCCCAGTTCTATCCATGTTGTTTCAAATTTCATTCCTTTTGATGGCTGCATAATATTCCATTGTATATATATACCACTTCTTCTTTATCCATTCATCTGTCAATGGCCATCTTGGGTCTTTCCACAGTTTGGTGATTGTGGACATTGCTGTTAATAAACATCTGGGTGCATGTATGCCTTCGGATCCCTACATTTGTACCTTTGGGGTAAATACCCAGTAGTGCAATTGCTGGATCGTATGGTAGCTCGAATTTCAACTTTTTGAGGAAGCTCCATACTGTTTTTCAGAGTGGCTGCACCAGCTTGCATTCCTGCCAACAGTGTAGGAGGGTTCCCCTTTCTCCGCATTCCCACCAACATTTATCGTTTCATGACTTGTTAATTTTAGGCATTCTGATTGGTGTAAGGTGATATCTCATGGAGGTTTCGATTTGGATTTCCCTGATGCTGAGCAATGTTGAGCACATTTTCATGTGTCTGTTGGCCGTATGGATGTCTTCTTTGGAAAAATGTCTATTCATGTCTTCTGGCCATTTCTTGATTGGATCATTTGTTCTTTAGGTGTTGAGTTTGATAAGTTCTTTATAGATTTTGGATACTAGCCTTTATTTGATATGTCATTGGCAAATATCTTCTCCCATTCTGTCGGTAGTAATTTGGATTTTTGACTGTTTCTGTTCCTGTGCAAAAGCTTTTTATCTTGATGAAGTCCCAATAGTTCATTTTTGCCCTTGCTTTCCTTGCCTTTGGTGATGTTTCTAGGAATAAGTTGCTGCGGCTGAGGTCAAAGAGGTTGCTGCCTGTATTCTCCTTTAGGATTTTGATGGACTCCTGTCTCACATTGAGGTCTTTCAACCATTTTAAGTCTATTTTTGTGTGTGGTGTCAGGAACGGGTCCAGTTTCATTCTTCTGCATGTGGCTGTCCAATTTTCCTAACATCAATTGTTGAAGAGACTGTCTTTTTTCCATTGGACATTCTTTCCTGCTTTGTCAAGATTAGTTGACCATAGAGTTGAGGGTCCATTTCTGGGCTCTCTATTCTGTTCCATTGATCTATGTGTCTGTTTTTGTGGCAGTACCATGCTGTCTTGATGATGACAGCTTTGTAATAGAGGTAGAAGCCCGGAGTTGTGGTGTCACCAGCTTTGCTTTTCTTTTTAAACATTCCTGTGGCTATTCGGGTCTTTTCTGGTTCCATATAGATTTTAGGATTATTTGTTCCATTTCTTTGAAAAAAGTGGATGGTATTTTGATAAGGATTGCGTTGAATATGTAGATTGCTCTAGGTAGCATTGACATCTTCACAATATTTGTTCTTCCAATCCATGAGCATGGAACATTGTTCCATTTCTTGGTGTCTTCCTCAATTTCTTTCATGAATATTTTAGAGTTTTCTGAGTACAGATCCTTTGCCTCTTTGGTTAGATTTATTCCTAGGTATCTTATGGTTTTGGGTGCAATTATAAATGGGATCGACTCCTTAATTTCTCTTTCTTCTGTCTTGTTGTTGGTGTATAGGAATGCCACAGATTTCTGTGCATTGATTTTGTATCCTGTCATTTGACTGAATTCCTGTATGAGTTCTAGCAGTTTTGGGGTGGAGTCTTTTGGGTTTTCCACATAAAGTATCACATCATTTGCAAAGTGTGAGAGTTTGATTTCTTCCTTGCCGATTTGGATGCTTTTGATTTCTTTCTGTTGTCTGATTACTGTGGCTAGGACTTCTAATACTATGTTGAATAACAGTGGTGATAGTGGATATCCCTGTCGTGTTCCTGACCTTAGGGGGAAAGCTCTCAGTTTTTCCCCATTGAGAATGATATTCGCTGTGGGTTTTTCATAGATGGCTTTTATGGTATTGAGGTATGTACCGTCTATCCCTATACTCTGAAGACTTTTGATCAAGAAAGGATGCTGTACTTTGTCAAATGCTTTTTCTGCAACTATTGAAAAGATCATATGGTTCTTGTTCTTTCTTTTATTAATGTATTTTATCACAGTGATTGATTTGTGGATGTTGAGCCAACCTTGCAGCCCAGGGATAAATCTCACTTGGTCGTGGTGAATAATCCTTTTAATATACAGTTGGATCCTATTGGTTAGCATTTTGGTGAGACCTTTTGCATCCATGTTCATCAAGGATATTGGTCTGTAGTTGTCCTTTTAGATGCAGTCTTTGCTTGGTTTGGGGATCAAGGTAATTTTGGCCTCATAAAACGAGTTTGGAAGTTTTCCTTCCATTTTTATTTTTTGGAACAGTTTCAGAAGAATAGGTGTTAATTCTTCTTTAAATGTTTGGTAAAATTCCCCTGGGAAGCCATCTGGCCCTGGGCTCTTGTTTGTTGGGAGATTTTGGATGACTGCTTCAATTTCCTTAGTGGTTATAGGTCTGCTCAGGTTTTTTATTTCTTCCTGCCTCTGTTTTGGTAATTGATACATCTCTGGGAATGCATCCATTTCTTCCAGGTTATCTAATTTGCTCGCATACAGTTGCTCATAATAATTCTTAGAATTGTTTGTATTTCTTTGGTTTTGGTTGTGATCTCTCCTCTTTCATTCATGATTTTATTTATTTGGGTCATTTCTCTTTTCTTTTGATAAGTCTCGCCAAGGGTTTCTCAATCTTGTTCATTCTTTCAAAGAACCAGCTCCTAGTTTCATTGATCTGTTCTACTGTTCTTTTGGTTTCTATTTCATTGATTTCTGCTCTGATCTTTATTTTTTCTCTTCTCCTGCTGGGTTAGGCTTTATTTGCTGTTCTTTCTCCAGCTCCATTAGGTGTAGGGGTAGGTTGTGTATTTGAGACCTTTCTTGTTTCTCTAAAAAGGCTTGTATTGCTATATACTTTTCTCTTAGGACTGCCTTTGCTGCATCCCAAAGATTTTGAACAGTTGTGTTTTCATTTTCATTGGTTTCCACGAATGTTTTTAATTCTTCCTTAATATCCTAGTTGACCCATTCATTCTTTAGTAAGATGCTCTTTAGCCTCCATGTATTTGAGTTCTTTTCGACTTTCCTCTTGTGTTGAGTTCTAGTTTCTAAACATTGTGGTCTGAAATTATGCAGGGCATGATCCCAATCTTTTGGTACCAACTGAGCCACCCAGGTGCCCTTTTTTTTTTTGGTACCGGTTGAGACCTGATTTCTGACCTAGGATGTGATCTATTCTGGATAATGTTCCATGGGCACTAGAGAAGAATGTGTATTCTCTTGCTTTGGGATGGAATGTTCTGAAAAGGTCTGTGAAGTCCATTTGATCCAGTGTGTCACTTAATGTCTTTATTTCCTTGTTGATCTTTTGCTTAGGTAATCTGTCCATTTCAGTGAGGGGGGTGTTAAAGTCCCCACTATTATTGTATTTTTGTTGATGTGTTTCTTTGCTTTTGTTATTTTTTGGCTTATACAATTGGCTGCTCCTATGTTAGGGGCAGAGATAGTTACGGTTGTTAGATTCTTGTTGGATAGACCCTTTAAGTATGATATAGTGTCCTTCCTTATCTCTTATTATAGTCTCTGTTTTAAAATCTAATTTGTTAGATATAAGGATTGCCACCCCAGCTTTCCCTTGGTGTCCATTAGCATGGTAAATGTTTTTCCACCCCCTCACTTTCAACCTGGAGGTGTCTTTGGGTCTAAAATGAATCTCTTGAAGACAACATATCGATGGGTCTTCTTTTTTTATCCAATCTTATAGCTTGTTTCTTTTGTTTGGAGCATTTAGCCCTTTTACATTACGGGTAATTATTGAAAGATATGAATTCTGTGCCATTGTATTGCCTGTTAGGTGATGTTACTATATATTATCTGTTTCCTTTCTGGTCTATGTTACTTTTAGGCTCTCTCTTTGCTTAGAGGACCCCTTTCAATATTTCTTGTAGGGCTGGTTTCGTGTTTGCAAATTCCTTTAGTTTAGTTTGTCCTGGAGGCTTTTTATCTCTCCTATTTTCAATGACAGCCTAGGTGGATATAGTATTTTGGTGCATATTTTTCTCATTTAGTACTCTGAAGATATCATGCCAGTCCTTTCTGGCCTTCCAGGTCCCTGTGGATATGTCTGTTGTCAATCTGATGTTTCTACCATTGTAGGTTACAGATCTGTTCTGCTGAGCTTCTTTCAGGATTTTCTCTTTGTCTCTGAGACTCGTAAGTTTTACTCTTAGATATCGGAGTGTTGACCTATTTTTATTGATATTGAGTGTGGTTCTCTGTGCCTCCTGGATTTTGATGCCTATTTCCTTCCCTAAATTAGGGAAGTTCTCTGCTATAATTTGCTCCACTATACCTTCTGCCTCTCTCTCTCTTTCTTTTTTTTTCTGGGATCCTAACTATTCTAATATTGTTTTGTCTTATGGTATCAGTTATCTCTCGAATTCTGCCCTCATATTCGAGTAGTTGTTTATCTCTGTTTTTCTCAGCTTCTTCATTTTCCATCATTTTGTCCTCTGTACCACTAATTCTCTCTTCTGTCTCATTTGTCCTAGCAGTTAGAACCTCCATTTTTTATTGCACCTCATTAATAGCCTTTTTGATTTCGACTTGGTTAGATTTTAGTTCTTTTATTTCTCCAGAAAGGGTTTCTCTAATATCTTCCATGCTTTCTTCAAGCCCAGCTAGTATCTTTATAATCTTCATTCTGAACTCTAGTTCCGACATCGTTCTAATGTCCGTATTGATTAGGTCTCTGGCAGTTGGTATTGCCTCCTGTTCTTTTTTTTTTTTGAGGTGATTTTTTTCCATCTTTTCATTCTGTCCAAGGGTGAATAGATGAATGAGAGTGTAAAATGCTAACAGAGTAACAACGACCCCAGAGAAATATACACTAAACATATCAGAAGAGACCTGTAACTGGGGGAAAAGAAAGGGAAAGAAAGAAAAAAAAAGAGAAAGACAAAAAAAAGAATATGATCAAATATGATCAGGCTGGTGAATATATCAATGCCACACACTAGATTTTGGGCATATTTTGGTCTATTAGAAGAAACTGCCTCCCGAAATTTTAAAGAAAGAAAAGCTTATATATGTACAAAAATAAGGGCAAATATGATGAAGAGATTGAATATGACTGTAAAGATGAAAATTATAAAAAAATTTAATAAAAGGAATTAAAAGAAGTTGGTTGTAAAAAGAAAGAAGAGAAATTTAAAAAAAAGGGAGAGAATTGATCAGGCAGGGGACTAGAACAAAGCCATACACTAGAGATTTAGGGTATATTTTGCTCAGTTAGAAGAAACTGTGTCACAAAAGTTTAAGGAGAGAACAACTTATATATATACCAAAAATAGGGTTAACTACTATGAAGGGATAGAACATGACTCTAAAAATGGAAAAAAAAAGATATTTAAAAAAGGGTGATAAGATGTTGGTTGAAAAAGCAAAAAAGAAATTTTCAAAAAAAAAAGAAAAAAGAAAATTAAAAATATTAACTTTGAAAGACTAAAGAATCGGGGAGGGGGGAGAAGCCATGAATTCTCTGTGCTATATTCCCCTAGTGCTGGCATTCTGCCATTCTCATTGATCGGTAAACTTGGTGTTGAATGGCTGTTCTTGCTGATCTTCTGGGGGAGTGGTCTGTCACAGTGATTCATTTTTTTAAATTTTTTATTGTTATGTTAATCACCATACATTACATCATGTAGGGTTCCATGATTCATTGTTTGTGCATAACACCCAGTGCTCCATGCAGGACGTGCCCTCTTTAATACCCATCACCAGGCTAACCCATCCCCCCACACTCCTCCCCTCTAGAACCCTCAGTTTGTTTTTCAGAGTCCATCGTCTCTCATGGTTTGTCTCCCCCTCTGACTTACTCCCCTTCATTCTTCCCCTCCTGCTATCTTCTTCTTTTTCTTTTTTCTTAACATATGTTGCATTATTTGTTTCAGAAGTACAGATCTGTGATTCAACAGTCTTGCACAATTCACAGGGCTCACCATAGCACATACCCTCCCCAATGTCTATCACCCAGCTACCCCATCCCTCCCACCTCCCCACCACTCCAGCAACACTCAGTTTGTTTCCTGAGATTAAGAATTCCTCATATCAGTGAAGTCATATGATACATGTCTTTCTCTGATTGTCTTATTTCACTCATCATAACACCCTCCAGTTCCATCCACGTCGTTGCAAATGGCAAGATCTCATTCCTTTTGATGGCTGCATAATATTCCATTGTGTATATATACCACCTCTTCTTTATCCATTCATCTGTCGATGGACATCTTGGCTCTTTCCATAGTTTGGCTATTGTGGACATTGCTGCTATAAACATCGGGGTGCACGTACCCCTTCGAATCCCTACATTTGTATCTTTGTGGCAAATACCCAGTAGTGCAATTGCTGGATCGTATGGTAGCTCTATTTTCAACTGTTTCAGGAACTTCATACTGTTTTCCAGAGTGGTTGCACCAGCTTCCATTCCCGCCAACAGTGTAGGATGGTTCCCCTTTCTCCACATCCCCGCCGACATCTGTCATTTCCGGACTTGTTAATTTTAGCCATTCTGACTGGTGTGAGGTGGTATCTCATTGAGGTTTTGATTTGGATTTCCCTGATGCCGAGCGATTTTGAGCACTTTTTCATGTGTCTGTTGGCCATTTGGATGTCTTCTCTGGATAAATGTCTGTTCATGTCTTCTGCCCATTTCTTGATTGGATCATTTGTTCTTTAGGTGTTGAGTTTAATAAGTTCTTTATAGATTTTGGATACTAGCCCTTTATCTGATATGTCATTTGCAAATATTTTCTCCTATTCTGTCGGTTGTCTTTTGGTTTTGTGGACTGTTTCTTTTGCTGTGCAAAAGCTTTTTATCTTGATGAAATCCCAATAGTTCATTTTTGTCCTTGTTGCAGTGATTCTTAAATGTCTTTGCTGGAGGTGGAATTGCCCCGCCCTTGCCAGATCCTGGCTATGTAATCTGCTTGGGTTTGCTCTCGGGAGGTTTTGTTTCCTCCCTGCAAGGTTTCCTTACAGCTTTGGAGGACAAGGTTCAAAATGGCAGCCTCCCAATCTCTGCCCCAGAGGAGCCAAGACTTCGGGGCTCCACTCCTCAGTGATCCCCCAGAGAAAAGCAGTCAATCACTCCCATCTCCCTGGTTTCCGGTGGCACTCCGTGCTCACTTGGCCTGTGACTGAGCCTTTTTATCTCTGACACATGACCCCGTTTGGAGTCTCCAAACCCAGCAGATTCCCGTGGTGTGCTCCCTCACTGCTCCTCCCCAGGGAGGAAGGGGAGTCTCCCCAGATCTGCCACCTGTTGGGTCCCTGTTGGAGGAGCAGTCGCCCGACTGGGCCTCGGATCACAGTTTATGGCAACCCCGAGCTGAGAGCCCGCGCCTCAGCTCTGTCTCTGCAGCCGGCCTCCCCGCTCCAATACCTGGGAGCTCTGCTGCACTCAGGCACCCCTGGTTTTTCTGTGACCCCAAGGGTCCTGAGACCACACTGTCCTGAGAGGGTTCCACTCCCCGCTTAGCCACTGGATTGACGTCTCTCAGCAATCCGACTTCTAAAAGTTCCGATTTTGTGCTCTGGGGCTCTATCACTTGCCAGAAGCGGCCGACGGAGGCCCCCTCCCCCGCTGTCTAACCTCTCGAATATGGCCTTGGATTCACCTCTCCACACGTCCTACCTTCCAGAAAGTGGTTGCATCTCTGTTCAGAGAGCTGTCACTATTCTTCCCCTCAATCTCCTGTTGAGTTCATAGGTGTTCAGAATGGTTTGGTCCCTATTCAGCTGAATTCCTGAGACCAGGCAAAATCCAGGTCTCCTACTCCTCCGCCATCTTGCTCCGCCCCCCTCATCAACTTTTTTTTCTAACCACGTGTTAAAGAAGGTTTCATAATAATCACTTTCACCAAACTGGGTTTTTATATCAATTACACTGACAATAGGTTAAAAAAAAAACATACTTTCTTATCAAATTCCCCAATGCTTTTATTAAATTGGTAATTGTATAAGTTGTCCTGGTGGCATTTAGTTAATATGAGAAGTAGATTAATGAAAGAGAAAAATGACAGGATTAAAACTAACAATTATTCTTGAAACAAGAAATTAAATGACCACATGAAAAACTTCTCTTTCTTTCCTTTGGCAATCTTCCCAACATTACTAATTTGTTCTCTAGAGAATGAAAGACATAAGTGTCTCGTGATGAAACATCCAGAAAACAGGTGTTCTCAAGCTATTAAAAATGGAAAAAAAAAACTGGAGAGAATTCAGCCCAATCATTTTAGCTTTGGAACATTTGCTTGCAATTTAGACACTTGAGTGAATTGTTCAGTACCTACCAGAACAGTTTAATTGATACTCCTTTGGATTCTGTGAAGGAGATGTCTTTGTGAGACATCTCAGAATGGTTATGATGACACTGTCTAGGTCATTTAAACTCTCTCTTTGGTTCCCTGGTGCCATGTGCCCCAAAGTTTTTGTGGCACTGAAGTGTGAAATCCCTGGCTCCAGTTGAGTGTCATCTTTAAATACTTCTAACAATCTCTTTTTTGATGGTTTGTGTCTTTCAATCTGGATCTCCTGCCATCTCTTCAAGGAAGAAAGGAGGCCTCTATGAAGATAGAACACAAGGAAACCAAGGAAGTTCCATTTTATTTGCTAAGTTTCTAAGGTCTTATCTCTTGTGAAGTTGTCCATAACTAGTTTTGCCTTTGACCAATATACTTTCTCTAGGTATATTATACTTAAAGATGATCTGCTGTCATCAACTTCTTCACCCCCGTTCTTCAAATGGTAAGAAAACCATTTGGCTCTCTTAAATGATGTGCATGGGGGCCAGGGTGGGCTAAGGGTGGGAGAATGGATAAGAAAGGTCAATGATTTGCAATAATTCAGATATTTTGTGTGTGTTCATTTCTCACATACTTGACATAAGTTTAAAACATGCGGACTTAGGTAAGATGACAGAAAGATTAAATTGAATAGGTTTAGAAAGGAGAAATTTTGGTGGAGGTGTAAGGAATTGGAATGCTTTACTTAAGAAGAGTAGATTGGAAATCAATGAAGCACAACCCAGGAGTCCAGAGGCAAATAATTTTGACTGAATTAATAATGCCCAAAGTGTAGACTAACACCTAGTTGTCAAACCTAAAAACATGGGTTATTATTGAGCTATTTCTAAATACTGACATATTTTTCATTTATTACACATAAAGATAGATTTCTCAGGTAAAAATGAAATACACTAAAATGGGGTCAGCAGTTGGGTATAATAATGGATTTAGGTATAGAATAGTATATAGATATGGTATAATATAGGCATATAGGTATAGTAATAATAATAATCACAGGAACATTGAGAGAACTCTGCAAATTTCCTGTTGTTTTAACTACAAAATATCCACTCACTTGTATAAAACAAATATCACTTTCTTCCACAAGTGCTTAGGCCACAGACAACCAAATGGTATATCATTCTGGTAGCATTGTGATTAAAGCCAATAACTATTTCATAAATGATTTTATTTATTGCATTTTGTGGCCCACTTTGGACACATCAAGAAGCAGTATCCAAAAGATGGGAATGCTCTTTATTAATGGCTGTGGCTGCTGGTTGGTTAGATGTTGTGAGGCTGTGTTTAAAGTACAGGGGTGATGCACATTATGTGGTTAAGGGGACAAATAGCTGACACCATCACCTCTCTGACTGATGTCATTAGCTTTCTTTTTTTTCCCCAGAGACCCCATGTTGTTCTGACTCAAGAGGTCTTTCAAGTTAGCCTTTTGGTACAGAGTGACTTTACAGGGGATAGCAAAAGCAAATATTTACACCTTCTGTCCCCTCATGTATACATTTGAAATGGTAAAATATTAAGTTATTAATTAACTTAATTAACTAAATTTATTTTTAGTAAATTAAATTTATTTTTATTAAATTTAATTAATTAATCTAATAATAGATTCAGGAGTAATCTATTGATATGTAGACTGTCTATTATATACAAAACTGTTCTAATGGCTGCAAAAATAAAGGCTATTCAGAGGATGGCTCTACCCTCAAATAGGTCACATTGTAGTTGGGAAGACAGAAACAGCAAATAAACCCCCCAGGGAGACTGCTACAAGTTGAGGAAACAAGTTGAAAAACTACCATGGGGATAGGGGATGGTGTTCTCCCTGGTCTGAAGTTTGAGAGCATCGAGGAGAGATTGAAGGTGTCTTTATGAAACTCTGATTACCATCAGGGTCTAGTACATTTTATTTGGAAAAGGATTAAATATAAAGTTTATAATATACAGTAAGTAAGATAAACCAGATTCTAGGATGCTCTGGTAAAGTGTTTTCCTGATTCCTCAAGTGCCATTCTGTTCTGCAGAGGCTCCAATTACTTTCTCTTGAGCCAAGTTTCTTCCCTTGGGCTTATTCTTTCCTATCTCAGTACTAAAACTGCTGAACTAAGTATAGGTGATTATATTTCTATGCATATATATTTCTGTGAATGAGTAGTAATATTTTTTAGTCAAAAATATATTATGCACATATTTACATGACCAAAAAAACTAAACTACATCACTATTATCAACAGGTGCAAGGTAAGTTGCATAAAGTTTAATTTTGTTAATCTGGTAATGTTGATTATTTAGATTGTTTCCAGTTTATTTTTACTATCAAAAGCAATGGTTCATTAGTATCTTTGCATACACTCACATTTTCAAACTATTTTTTCCTAAGAATAAATTTATAAAAGTAGCTAAAGTGTAGATATTTGTTATCAATAAATATTGCCAAAAACATCTAGAAAAATTATTTTAATTTTCACTCACACTAGCAGTGCATGAGAGTGCATGAACTCACTTTTTCATATTGAAAATCCTAAGGGGCACCTGGGTGGCTCAGTTGGTTAAGTGTCTGCCTTCGGCTCAGGTTACAATTCTGGGGTCCTGGGATGGAACTCTGCCTCTGGTTTGTTTTCTTTTTGAGTCATGAGTTTAAAAAAATCTATCCGTCCTCACTCATTAATTGAAAGAAAAATGTTAGACTTTTGGTGATTGTATATTCATTTATCACTGGTTCCTTCAGCTAGAATATTTGTTCCTAGAGAGAACACTGTCAATGTATCTTCAGCTCCTAAACCAATGGGTCACAATACATAGTTGAATGAATAAAAAAATGAATTAATGTAAGCTACTTTCTGGTATTCCCTAAATTTCAATGTAAATGAAATCTGTTTTATATGTAGATAATTTGTATTCAATTTTTCGACCTTCATATATATATATAATATAAAATTGTTCCTAAGTTATTTTTAATTATATGCAATATTGCAATCATATTTACACTCTAAACAAATATACTTAAATTGATTTCAGCGGTCATTATTAGTAACATTACACAGTTTCTGCTTTATTCCTACTTCTCAATTTTTTTCATCTACAGAAATATCTGGATCTATCTTAGCATTTATTTCTCACAACATACCTCAGAATGTCTTCCTTGGTCATTGACATATTACTGACAACTCATATATATCTAATAATATTGACAATAACCCTTATTAAGTACTTAGCACATTCTATGCATGGTCTAAGAAATTTATGTTTATTAACTGGTGTAGTCCTGGAGACCTGTGTCATTTCTGGCATTACAGAGCAGATGGGAAAACTAAGGCAAAAACAAGTTAAGTAAATTGACAGTGGTCACACATCTGGGTACTGAAGAAAGAACCAAACCCAAGAAAACTCTGGCTCTGGAACACTCACTTTTTTTTTTTTTAATTAACATGTAATGCATTATTTCTTTCAGGGATACAGGTCTGTGATTCATCAGTCTTACACAATCACAGTGCTCACCATAGTACACACCCTCCCCAGTGTCCATCACCCAGCCACCCCATCCCTCCCACCCCCCACCACTCCAGCAACCCTCAGTTTGTTTCCTGAGATTAAGAGTCTCTCACAGTTTTTTCTCTCTCTCTGGTTTTCTCTCATTTCATTTTCCCCTCCCTTCCCCTATGATCCTCTGTCTTGTTTCTCAAATTCCTCATTTCAGTGATTTCATGTGATAATTGTCTCTCTCTGGAACACTCACTTTTAACTCCAACATCACATGTCTTCTGTTGTGGACATTTCTTCCCTTTTATTTGGCTTTTAACATTATCAAAAAGACATTTGTGGCCAGTCTGAATTTTATTTTGTTGTAAGTGACTGTTTTTCTCCTTTCTTTTATTCTGTCTGTATGCTTCTAGATTTTCTTTTTTTACTTCTTTACTTCCTGCTTGTCTTTCCTCTCTTTCTCCCTTCCTTCCTTCTTTTTTCCTTCCTTCCTTCCTCTCTTCTCCTTCTTCCTCTTCTCCTTCCTTTTTCATATTGCTTTCACCTCAGATAATTTGCCAGGACATACATAAGTGTATGTATCATTTATTATGGAAAACATCCATACACACAGTCTGCTTGTTCCTTTCCCAACAGTTTTCTTCTTTTCAACTTGTTAATAATTCTCTTATATTTGTGGAAGCACTCTTTTCAAAGCCACTGATTATTTATACTTTAATTTTGTATTGCCATTATCCCATATCTATTACTTTGTTTCTTATCATTTAATCTCTGTCCTTGTATGTTTCTAGGGAGCTACTCAAATTTTATTACCCACAGTTGTGATACAATTTCATATCACCAGCACTGTTCTTCCCTGCCTTTCCTATAATTTCTCACCCTGGTACCATAGTTTTAGGTGTTCTGGGTAACTTTCTTTTTCCCTTTCAGGGAGTAGTGTATTAATCTATGTGTTTCTCCTCTCCTTAAAAGTCCCTAGCTTTACTTGGTCTCCTTGGCTTTTCTGTGGGCTCCTTCTGATTCTAGCTCATCACTAGGAACTTAGTAAATATGCTGGTACCTCTTTCTAGAGGATCCCCACTCTGGACAGACAGAAGCCAAATAAACAACCATCTCCTCCCCACTCTTCAACACACAATCCATTCAGTCTGTCTAAAATTAACAAGCAAAACTGTACAATTATGTTTTAATTTTTGTTGAAATATTAGGAAAAAGAGAAAATATTAGATTTCTAGTTAGCTTACTTATATTTTCCATCACTTGTTCATGTTTCCCACTTTCCTAAGTCAGGTCTCCAATTCACTCTGTTGAGACTGTTCCTCTAAGCACCTCTCTTGTAGGCATTTTGGCAAAACTCTACTCCTCTTCTAAATAATTACATGAGGAAATTATTTCTGGGGTGTGGGGATGAGGATGGGAAAGCAGAATCTACCCCAGAGTAGATAATGACTCAGAGAGAGGAAGCCAGTCCTTTGTCTGAGTGAATCATTACTTATCAGCCTCCTGTAATTTGGTCGGCAAAACTGGACAGATCTTTCCCAACCAGGTAATGACTAGTGTCCATCTTTTTAATTGTCAACGTTGTTGAGAGGGAATTATTTTTTCAGCTTCAAAGTATATTACTAACTGGAATTAAATTTTTTTAAAAACCCAATAAAAGTAAATAAAAAGGAAAAAAATAAATTTGAGCCAGGCTATGTGGGGTTTGTAGACACCTTCAAATTATTTTTTTAATGTTCTGGTTGTTCATGCAATGGTAACTATTACCTAGTGTCTTATTCCTCAGTGATTAATCTGAAAGTGAAATTTAGAAATGATAACCTTTCTGGAATGAGTTTTTCTAGAAACTAGTTTGCCCAAGTCCCAACCTCTCACTGAGAATTCCCACAAATGACAATCATTAGTGTGATCAAGAAGAATGTTCTGAAAATCTATCATTTTAAGTAATTTGGAAGACAGTGCATGGAAAGATTGGGTAGTATGTGTTCCATGGGTTGTAACTAAGAAATGAAATGTTGCCACAGCAACAAAGAGTGAGTATTCATAACACCAGAATAATCCCCCTACCATAGTAGCTTATGCTAGATTAGCAATTAAATATATTTAACTATATAATTAATATGTAATTAAATACATATTAGCATCTGCATAAATAATATGATATTTAATCATTACAGCAACACATAGGGTTTCTGTGATAACCTTTACTAAGGACAGTAGAACTAACACCATAAAGACCCCTTACTCCAAACTGCTGTTCCTGGCCCAGGACACTGCCTCCTAATTCCACACATGTATAGCTGCATCACCTGCTTCTTTCCATGGTATAATAGCTCAGTGCATGCAATGGGTAATATAATTTTCCAATAATTCAAAAATTATATTTGGCCTTGGAATAATGGCAAAACTAGTGAAGAATTTTGGGGGAGGATTCTCTTATTTTCATTCTATATAAAAGATGCAAATATACTACCACTAGGGTGGATGTCCTTATACTCTCTGAGACCTTGCAGGATATCCTTTTGCCTTTTAACCTACGTAGTACTTCATGTACTTTATTTAGGTATCATGCCTAAGGCTTATGACTGACCATATCAGGATGCTCTTGAGAGTAAAGCAAAAGGGGGAAGGACACATGCTAAAACAATTGGGATCCTGGGACAGGAGACACAACCTAGACTGCCCCAGAATTACCTGGATGGGAGTTTCCCTCTTGTAAATCTTTCAAAGTCCACAAAAATGCAAAATCAAGTGGAAAAAAATCATTATCTCAAGTATACAAAAAGGAACAACAACAACAACAGCAAATAAAGAGTGAAGGTTTAATTCTCAAAAAATATTACAAGTTGTCAACTATACCTTAATTCTGCTGATAATATTTAGAAAATAATTTTGACTTCCTTACCTTGGCATACATGCCTTAAAATCTGACCTCTGGCAACTCACTGCCCTCTCAGTCACAAGGCTCTGCTTGAACTATCCTGAACATTAGCCCATTTCTGCCTTAGGGATTTTAAATTAGATATTCATTCTGCAGAAATACCTTTCCCCCAAATCTTCAGATGGATTCTCCTTTGCTACCCTTCATTGCCTATGTTAAACTTTTCCTCATAGTATTGATCAGCATTATCCAGAACCATCATTGTCCTTAACTTGCTTACTCTCTTTATCTCACAACTAAAGCCATAAGTCACATGGGACATCTCCTCTTTTGTTTACAATAGTATCCATAGTGTGTGGAACACAGGAAACTCTCCATAAATAAAGGTTGGAGTGTGAATGATTAAAAAAATCAACAAATGAGTGAAGAAACAAATAAGGTTGATTAATGATCAAATGGACAATGTTGTAATCCAATTTACTATAGCTCATAATTTTCAGCTGTGTCAACAATTTAATAGTTATTTCTAGTTGAGGCTGATGACTTTTATAGTTGTGACAAAAATTCCCCACTCAACAAAATATCTTAATAAATTGTTTGGTTATTTGAACTAACTCGACTGTTTTGCAGTCATATCCATGTTTCAGATAAAGGAAGTCAACTCCAGATGAAGAAGCCTCTCTGGGGCTCACATGTTCTGCAATAATAACTAAACTCCCTTAAACCAATCATCAGTTGCCAAATGTTCATTCATCTTCATGCCACGGAGACTCAACTTTCGAATTATTCTTCAACAAGAAGAAATATCCAAGAACAAAAAAGTTGCAAATATACCCTACAACATAGACACACATACTAAATACTTAATATTAGTTATATAAATAATTTTAATTTAATAATACTTCTGCAGACGTATTATACACTGGAATTTTCAATAACACCCCCACTTATTTTCTTATACTCCCAGGTCCAACTCAACACCATGGATGGAGACGATAAAACCTTTTCAAGTGACTTCACCCTCACAGGGCTCTTCACTCAAAGTGCAGCCTCAAGCTTCCTTTTCAGCATCATCTGTGCCATCTTCTTCATGGCCATGATAGCTAACGGGGTTATGATCTTCCTGATCCACATAGACCCTCACCTCCACACCCCCATGTACTTCCTGCTCAGCCACCTCTCCTTTATTGACATGATGTACATCTCTACCATTGTGCCCAAGATGTTGGTCGATTATCTTGTGGGCAAGGGGACCATTTCCTTCATTGCCTGTACAGCCCAGTACTTTCTCTACATGGGCTTTGTGGGGGCTGAATTTTTCCTGCTGGGACTCATGGCTTATGACC
This sequence comes from Callorhinus ursinus, assembly GCF_003265705.2. NCBI lineage: Eukaryota > Metazoa > Chordata > Mammalia > Carnivora > Otariidae > Callorhinus > Callorhinus ursinus. The sequence continues at coordinate 728,731 of NW_027397167.1, forward strand.
GCTATGTGGCCATATGCAACCCCCTTCGCTATCCTGTCCTTATGGGCCACCGGGTCTGTGGAATGATCTTGGCCAGCTCTTCGTTTGGTGGTGCTTTGGACAGCTTCCTCCTCACCCCTATCACCATGAGTCTCCCGTTCTGCAGTTCCCACAAGATCAATCACTTCTTCTGTGAAGCGCCCACCATGCTGAGGCTGGCCTGTGGTGACAAAGCTGCCTATGAAATGATCATGTACATATGCTGTGTCATGATGCTGCTGATCCCCTTCTCTGTGGTGATTGCTTCCTACGCCCGGATTCTCATCACAGTGCACCAGATGAGGTCAGCAGAAGGGAAGAAGAAGGCCTTTGCCACCTGCTCATCACACATAATGGTGGTGATGTTGTTTTACGGGGCTGCCCTATACACATATATGCTTCCCCGACCCTACCACACACTGATCAAAGACAAGGTCTTCTCTGCCTTTTACACCATTCTCACTCCTTTGTTAAATCCTCTCATCTACAGCTTGAGGAACACAGATGTAACTGGGGCCTTTAAAAGGGTTTTGGCAAGATGTCAAGGGGATCCTGGTGTGTCAAGGGAAGGATTCTGAAAGTCTAAGTCATCCACATCTGCTCAGGGCTACATGGGTGCTGTTATTCCAGGTTATACCATGGGTAATATGAAAAATGCATTCAGCAACTGCCAATGCCAATTACATTGAAATGTGCATCAGCACTACTTTTGTCAAAAATGTGAAACCAATTGTAACATTCACACATGAATAATGCCAGAGTGCCTAAATACCACTGGTGTTTATTTCTTCTTTGTGTCCACCCATTCTGTTACTGGACTCAGTGGGTACCTTTCCTCAGTGAGTGTAAGCCAATAGTACATCCAAGGCTTACACTCAGTCTGGTGTGGAAGCTTTTGTTTACTTACAGTAAATAAGCAGAACACTGGAGATATTTCCTAAAGCAGTGTCTGTCCTGGGGATAGTGCAGTTAGCTTTTATTCAGTATGTAGAGGAGTCAGAGTCCAGAAGATTGCATATACACTAGGGAACTTATATATATCCTATTACTTAGGCATTCTAGGTTTACTGTGCATGCTTAGCATATATCACAAGTTCAAAAAATGGCCTAAGCTCTAGCCCTGAGAGGAGATTTTAGTATTATAATGCACTAAAGTTAATTGTAGAGCAGTCTCAAGGGGCTTCAGCACATGATTCAAGTCTGACCTGTTTCAAACTTGTTTTGTGTTAGATTTCATATCTGTGCATGTCATGTCCTCTTCTAAAGGTGTTGGTGCTTTGCCTTTTCATGTGGTTCTTCTGAGTTGGGTTCCTGAAAAACATCTTATAGAAATAACTTTACATACCACCTGGAGTGACCCTTTATGCTGGTTACAATTCCAGTTATTACCTCATACTATTTCTCTGATTGTAATTAATGTATATTTGATCCCAAATTTCTGGTTAATATTACATACTCTGCTCACTTTCAGTGTTCTCACAAGAATTAGTGATTTTTATTACATTGTTTAAACTGTCCATTGGTGGAGTTTATAGAAGGGTTAGGTGTGCATACATTTGAAAGATACTTAAAAGACACTAAAATATCAAAACACTTCAAAGGGAATACTTAAATAGGCTCAAATATTTAGAAAATCCAAACATCCTTTCTTTGAAGAGCAACTGAAAACATTCTTCCTTTAGGTAAATTTGGAGCCGTAGAAAATGAACCATGTACTTTTGCAGAAATGCAGATTAATCCTCTATAGGTCAATTCTATGGTGTTATATTTGTTAAGTGGTAAATAGTTATTACATCAGAAGACACTGAGAGATGGGAGAGAAAAAAGTGCTTCATTAATTCATAAATTCAGTAATCCCTTTTAAGTCTTCAATTCATTAAGATTTTTTTTAAAGATTTTATTTATTTGACACAGAGAGAGAAGGAACACAAGCAGGGGGAGTGGGAGAGGGAGAAACAGGCTTCCCGCAGAGCAGTGAGCCTGATGCGGGGCTCCATCCCAGGACCCTGGGATCAAGACTTGAGCTGAAGGCAGATGCCTAATGACTGAGCCATCCAGGTGCCCCAAGATTATTTTAATACTATTTTTCTCATTTAACTTTATTTTTTAATTTAAATTCAATTAGCCAACTGATAGTACATCATTAGTTTCAGATGTACTGTTCAATAATTCATCAGTTGTGTATAACACCGAGTGCTCATCACATCAAGTGTCCTTAATGCCCATCAGACAGTTACCCCATCCCCACACCCCTCTCCCTTCTATAATCCTCAGTTTGTTTCCCAGAATCCAGAGTCTCTCATGGTTGGTCTCCATCTCTGATTTCTTCCCATTCAGTTTTCCCTCCCTTCCCCTATTGTCCTCTGCACTAATCCTTATATTCCACATATGAGTGAAACCAGATGATAATTGTCTTTCTCTGCTTGACTTATTTCACTTAACAAAATACCTTCTAGTTCTATCCATGTAGATGCAAATGGTGGGTATCCATTCTTTCTGATGGTTGAGTAATATTCCACTGTATATATGAACCACATCTTTTTTATACATTCATTTGTTGAAGGGCATCTCAGCTCCTTCCACAGTTTGGCTATTGTGGACATTGCTGTTATGAACATTGGGGTGCATGTGCCCCTTCTTTTCACTAAATCTGTATCTTTGGGGTAAATGCCTAGTAGTGCAATTGCTGGGTTGTAGAGTAGCTCTATTTTTAACTTCCTGAGGAACCTCCATAGTGGGGAGGGAACTGAATCTGAAAACTAGGCATTCATTTCAGATCCATTTTTTTTCTTTACTTTCTTCTTCTTTTTTTTTTTTTGAAGTGAAGTGAAAGTTTATTAAGTGAAGGTGAGAGCAGAAAGGAAAGAAGAAGCTCTCTAGAGTGAGAGGAGTCCCGAGTGAGTTGCCATTGAGGGCTTCTAGTGACAGTTCATTGAGAACTGACTGGGAAGCTTGTGGCCTTGAGTTTCTGGCGCCATCTCGGTTTGAGCTTAGACTATTGCTACAGTGTAATCATAGAAAATGGCCAAACTTCAAAGAATTAAGTCATTAAGGATGTTATCCATAGTTCAGCTCCATTTTTTCAAGAAATTCTTTCCATCATTTAATGTCAGTGGCACCCAATTTCTGTTTCTGTGAAATTTGAGCTAATATATGTTTTTCTTTATAAGATTTTAAAGATTAAATATGAAAAATGTAACAAATTCTAGTATTATTTTAGCTATTCTTAGCAAATGTAATTGCTTTTCATCCTCATTATATCCGTGCTTTTTCTTTTTTACTTACCCCAGATTCCATTTTCTATTCTTCACATACATAAGCACCCTCCCTTGTTAAGTATGCTGAGGTACAAAGGATTGATAATGGGTAAAATTAATATTCCAACTACAAAGATTGAAAATAAATTTTATTAGGACAATTAGAAAAAGGATAAATAGGCATACTTTCAAAATGTAGCAATTAAAACAGTAAGTATATAACACTACACACCTATTAGAATGGCTACAATTCAAAATACTGACAATGCCAAATGCTGGTGAGATACAAGAACTGTCATTCATTGCTGGTGGGAATGCAAAATAGTACATCTACTTGAAAAGACAGTTTGGTGGTTTGTTACAAAACTAAACACAGTCTTACCATACAATCTGACAATTGTGTTTCTCATGATTTACCCAACTGATTTCAAAACTTAACTTTACACAAAAACCTGCAAGTGAATGTTTGTAGCAGCTTTTTTCATAATCACCAAAAACTTATGGAAAAGTTTATGGAATATTATACAGCAACAAAAAAACTGAACAATCAAGCCATGAGAAGACAGGAAGGAATTTTCAATGTTTAGTACTAAGTGAAAACAAATAGTCTGAAAAAGCTACATTCTATATGATTCCAGCTATATGACATTCTGGAAAAGGAAAAACTATGGAAGAAATAAAAAGATTCATGATTGCCAGGGGCTAAAGGAGAGGAAAGGATGAATAGTCAGAACACAAAGGGTTTTAGGGCACTGAAACTATTCAGTACGATGCTGTAGTGGGAGGTACAAGACCTTATGCATTTGTCAAAATTCATAGAATAGAATGAGTGAATCCTAATGTAAACTATAGGCTATAGTTAATAGTAATGTATGAAATTAGTTCTTCAGTTGTAACAAATGTACCACACTAATACAAGTTGTTAATAATAGGGGAAAGGGAAAGAATATATGGCAATTATCTGTACCATCTACTAAACTTTCAGTAAACCAAAAAACCTAGAATATCAATTTGCTAATAAAAAAACTTTTTACAAACCATATAACCCTCTGATACTGTATTTCACTCAAGAAATCAGAGGTGCCTGGGTGGCTCAGTCAGTTAAGCATCTGCCTTCAGCTCAGGTCATGATCTCAGGGTCCTGGGATCCAGCACCACACTGGACTCCCTGCTCAGCAGGGAGTCTGCTTGTTCATCTCCCCTTGCCCCTCACGCCCTGCTTGTGCATGTGCTCTCTCTCTCTCTCAAATAAATAAATAAAGTCCTTTAAAAAAAAGACTACAAAAACTGAACCAGGAAAAAATAGAAAACCTGAAAAGACCTATAACCATGAAGGAACTTGAAGCAGTCATCAAAAATCTCCCAACAAATAGAAGCCCATGGCCAGATGGCTTCCCAGGGGAAATCTACCAAACATTTAAAGAAAAATTAATACCTATTCTTCTGAAACTATTCCAAAAAATAGAAATGGAAGGAAAACTTCCAAACTCGTTTCATGAAGCCAATATTACCTTGATCCCAAAACCAAAGACCCCATCAAAAAGGAGACTTACAGACCAAAAATCTTGATGAACATGGTGCAAAAATTCTCACCAAAATACTAGCCAATAGGATCCAACAGTACATTAAAATGCTTATTCCCCACGACCAAGTGGGATTTATCCCTGGGCTGCAAGGTTGGTTCAACATCCGTAAATCAATCAATGTGATACAATACATTAATAAAAGCAAGAACAAGAACCATATGATCTTCTTAATAGATGCAGAAAAAGCATTCGACAAAGTAGAGCATCCTTTCTTGATTAAAACTCTTCAGAGTATAGGAATAGAGGGTATATACCTCAATATCATAAAAGCCATCAATGAAAAACCCACAGCGAATATCATTCTCAATGGGGGAAAACTGAGAGGTTTCCCCTTAAGGTCAGGAGCACAGCAGGGATGTCCAAAATCACCACTGCTATTCAACATAGTATTAGAAGTCCTAGCCACAGCAATCAGACAACAAAAAGAAATAAAAGACATCTCAATCGGCAAGGAAGTCAAACTCTCACTCTTTGCAGATGATATGACACTTTATGCGGAAAACCCAAAAGACTCCACCCCAAAACTGCTAGAACTCATACAGGAATTCAGTCAAGTGGCAGGATATAAAATCAATGCACAGAAATCAGTGGAATTCCTATACACCAACAACAAGACAGAAGAAAGAGAAATTAAGGAGTTAATCCCATTTACAATTGCACCCAAAACCAGAAGATACCTAGGAATAAATCTAACCAAAGAGGCAAACAATCTGTACTCAGAAAACTATAAAATATTCATGAAAGAATTTGAGGAAGACAGAAGGAATTGGAAAAACGTTCCATGCTTATGGATTGGAAGAACAAATATTGTGAAGATGTCAATGCTACTAGAGCAATCTACACATTTAATGCAATCTTTATCAAAATACCAACCACTTTTTTCAAAGAAATGGAACAAATAATCCTAAAATTTGTATGGAACCAGAAAAGACCCCAAAGAGTCAGAGGAATGTTGATAAAAAAAATCAAAGCTAGTGAAATCACGATTCTAAACTTCAAGCTCTATTACAAAGCTGTCATCATGAAGACAGTATGGTACTGGCACAAAAACAGACACATTGATCGATGGAATAGAATAGAGAGACTAGAATTGAACCCTCAACTATATGGTCAATTAATCTTTGACAAAGCAGGAAAGAATGTCCAATGGAAGAAAGGCAGTCTCTTCAACAAATGGTGTTGGGAAAATTGGACAGCCACATGCAGAAGAATGAAACTGGACCATTTCCTTACACCACACACAAAAATAGACTCTAAATGGTTGAAAGACCTAAATGCGAGAAGGAGTCCATCAACATCCTAAAGGAGAACGCAGGCAGCAAACTCTTCGACCTCAGCCATAGCAACTTCTTCCTAGAAACATTGCCAAAGGCAAGGGAAGCCAGGGCAAAAATGAACTATTGGGACCTCATCAAGATAAAAAGCTTTTGCACAGCAAAGAAACATTCAGCAAAACCAAAAGACAACTTACAGAATGGGAGAAGATATTTGGAAATGATATATCAGATAAAGGGCTAGTATCCAAAATCTATAAAGAACTTATCAAACTCAACACCCAAAGAACAAATAATCCAATCAAGAAATGGGCAGAAGACATGAACAGACATTGTTCCAAAGAAGACATCCAAATGGCCAACAGACACATGAAAAAGTGCTCAACATCGCTCGGCATCAGGGAAATCCAAATCAAAACCTCAATGAGGTACCACCTCACACCCGTCAGAATGGCTAAAATCAACAAGTCAGGAAATGACAGATGTTGGCGGGGATGTGTAGAAAGGGGAATCCTCTTACACTGTTTGTGGGAATGCAAGCTGGTGTAGCCACTCTGGAAAACAGTATGGAGGTTCCTCAAAAATTTGAAAATAGAGCTACCCTATGATCCAGCAATTGCACTACGGGGTATTTACCCCAAAGATACACATGTAGTGATCTGAAGAGGTACTTTCACCCTGATGTTTACAGCAGCAATGTCCACACTAGCCAAACTATGGAAAGAGTCAAGATGTCCATCGACAGACGAATAGACAAAGAAGATTTGGTATATATATACAATGGAATATTATGCAGCCATCAAAAAGAATGAAATCTTGCCATTTGCAATGACGTGGATGCAACTGGACCGTGTTATGCTAGCGAAATAAGTCAATCAGAGAAAGACATGTATCATATGACCTCACTGATATGAGGAATTCTTAATCTCAGGAAACAAACTGAATGTTGCTGGAGTGGTGGGGGGTTGGAGGAATGGGGTGGCTGGGTGATAGACATTGGGGAGGATATGTGCTATATTGAGTGCTGACAATTGTGTAATAATGTTGAATCACAGATCTGTACCTCTGAAACAAATAATACATTATATATTAAAAAAAAGAAGATAGTTGGAAGAATAAAATGAAGGGGCGGATATCAGAGGGGGAGACGAATCATGAGAGACTATGGACTTTGTAAAGCAAACTGAAGGTTCTAGAGGGGAGGGGGTTGGGGGGATGGGTTAGCCTGGTGATGGGTATTAAAGAGGGCATGTACTGCATGGAGCACTGGGTGTTATATGCAAACAATGAATCATAGAACAGTACATCAAAAATTAATGATGTAATGTATGTTGATTAACATAACATAATAATAATAATAATAAAATGCAACTGATTTCTATGCATTGATTGTATATCCTGCCACATTACTGAATTGCTGTATGAGTCCAGTCATTTGGGGGTGACATCTTTGGGTTTTCTACGTAAAACATGATGTCATCTGTGAAGAGAGAGATTATGGTTTCTTCTTTCCAATTTGAATGACTTTTATTTATTTTTATTGTCTGATTGCTGAGGCAAGGACTTTTAGTATGATGTTGAACAATAATGGTGAGAGTGGGTATCCTTATCGTTTTCCTGACCTTTAGGGCAAAGCTTTCAGTTTTTCCCCACTAAGAATGATATTTGCTGTGGGGTTTTCATAGATGACTTTTATGATAATGAGATATATTTCCTGTATCCCTACACTCTGAAGAGTTTTAATCAGGAAAGGATGCTGTATTTTGTAAATGCTTTTTCTGCATCAGTTGAGAGGATCTTATGGTTCTTGTCTTTTCTTTTATAAATATGCTCTATCACGTTAATTGATTTGTGAATGTTGAACCACCCTTGCATCCCAGGGATGAACTTTACTTGGCCATGATGAATAATTCTTTTAATGTACTGTTGGGTCCTATTGCCCAACATCTTGGTGAGTATTTGGTCATCCATGTTCATCTGGGATATTGGTCTCTAATTCTTTTCTTTGATGGGGTATTTGCCTGGTTTTGGGATCAAAGTAATACTAGCCTCATAGAATGAGTTTGGAAGTTTTCCTTCTGTTTCTATTTTTTTGCAAAAGCTTCAGTAGAATAGGTATGATTTCTTCTTTAAATGTTTGGTAGAATTCCTCTGGGAAGCCATCTGGCCCTGGACTCTTCTGTTTTGGGAGGATTTTGATTACTGCTTCAATTTTGTTACTGGTTATTGGTCTATTCAGATTTTCTATTTCTTCCTGTTTCAGTCTTCTTAGTTTATAAGTTTCCAGGAATGCATCCATTTATTCCAGTTTGCTTAATATTTTTTTGGCATATAGCTTCTGGCAATAATTTCTAATAATTATTTCTATTTCCCTGGTATTAGCTGTGATCTCCCCCTTTCATTCATGATTTTATTGTTTTGGGTCATTTCTCTTTCCTTTTGGATAAGTCTCGCCAGAGGTCCATCAATCTTATTAATTCTTTCTGAGAACCAGCTTCTAGTTTTGTTGATCTGTTCTGTTTTTCTGGTTTCTCTTTTATTGATTTCTGCTCTAATCTTGATTATTTCTTTTCTCCTCCTTGGTTTAGGCTTTATTTGCTGTTCTTTCTCCAGATCCTTTAGGTGTATGATTAGTTGTGTTTTTGGGATTTTACAATTTCTTTCTCCAACGTTTTATAGTTTCCAGAGTACAAGTCTTTCACCTCTTTGGTTAGTTTTATTCCAAGAGTTATAATTATTTTTTTGTGTAATTGTAAATGGGATTGTTTTCTTTATTTCTGCATATTGATTTTGTAACCTGAAATTACTGAATGGTGGAGTTTTCAGAGATTTCTATATGTTGTATCATGTCATCTATAAATAGTGAAAGTTTTACTTCATCTTTACCAATTTGGACACATATTCTTTTTGTTGATTTATTGCTATGGCTAAGACTTCTAGCACTGTTAAATAACAGTGGTGAGATTGGACATCCTTGTCTCATTCCTGACCATAGAGTGAAAGTCTCAATTTTTCCCCATTGAGGATATTATCTGTGGGTTTTTCATATGTGGCCTTTAGTATGTTGAGGTATGTTCCCTCTATCCCTATTTGGTTGAAGGTTTTTATCATGAATGGAATTTGTATTTTTCAAACTCTTTTCTACATCTATTGAAAGGATCATGTGGTCCTTATACTTTCTTTTATTAATGAGATATATCACATTAATTGATTTGTGAATATTGAGCCACCTTACGTCCCAAGAATGAATTAAACTTCATCAGTGTGTATGATTTTGTTTAAGCATTGTTGGATTCACTTTGCTAGTATTTTGTTGAGGATTTGTGCATCTATGTTCATCGGATATTTTGGACTGTGGTTCTCTTTTTTTGTTGTGTCTTTATCTGGTTTGGTATCAGGCTGACACTGGCCTCATAGAATGAATTTGGAAGTTTTCCTTCTTCAATCTTTTGGAATAGTTTGAGAAGAATTATTATTAACTCTTCCTTAAATGTTTGGTAGAATTCACCTGTGAAGCCTTGTATTGCTTTTTGAATACTGATTCAATTTCCTTGCTGGTAATCGGTCTGCTCAAATTTTATTTCTTCCTGCTTCAGTTTTGGTAGGTTATATGTTTCTAGGAAGTTATCCATTTCTTCTAGGTTGTCCAATTTGTTGGCATATAATCTTTCATAATATTCACTTACAATTGTTTATATTTTTGCAGTGTTCATTGTTATTTCTCTTCTTTCTTTTGTGCTTTTATTTATTTGAATCCTTTCTTTTTTAAGTGTCTTGCTAGAGATTTATCAATTTTATCATTTGAAAGAATCAGCTCCTCTTTTCTTTGATCTGTTCTATTGTTTCTTGAGTTTTTAGATCATTTATTTCAGCTCTATTGTTTAATTTTTTTTCCTTCTGCTGTTTGGGATTTTGTTTGTTGTTCTTTTTCTATCTCCTTTAGGTGTAATGTTAGGTTGTTTTATGAGATTTTTCTTGATTCTTCATATAACCCTGTATTGCTATAAACTTCCTTCTTCAAATAGTGTTTGCTGCATCACAAAGATTTTGCACCATTGTATTTTAATTTTCATTTGTTTCCATATATTTTCTAATTTCTTGGTTGACCCACTCATTGTTTAGTAGCATGTTATTTACCCTCCATATATCTGTGGTCTTTCCAAATGTTTTCTTGTGGTTAATTTCTCATTCCATAGTGTTGTGGCCTGAAAATATGTATGGTATGGTCTTAATCTTTTTATACTTGTTGAGGGCTGATTTGTGACCCAGTATGTGATCTATTCTGGAGACTGTTTCATGGCACTTGAAAAGAAAGGTTACGATGTTCTATATATATCTATAAATCCGTCTGCTTCATTGTGTCATTCAAATCCACAGTTTCCTTTTGTTGTTCTGTTTAGGTGACCTGTCCATTGATGTAAGGGGCATGTTAAAATCCCCTGGTATTATTGTATTATTATCAATGGTTCCTTTAGGTTTGGTATCAACTGTTTTATGTACTTGTGTGCTTCTATTTTGAGTGCATGAATATTTACAATCATTATATCTTCTTGTTTGATTTCCCCTTTTTTTAGTATATGGTGTCCTTCTCTGCATCTTGTTGCAGTCTTTGTTTTAAAGTCCATCTTGTCTGCTATAAATATTGTTATTCTAGCTTTCCTTTCAAATCTTTTTGCATGATAAATGATAAATTCTCCATTCTCTCACTTTCAGTCTGCAGATGTCTAGATCTGACATGAGTTTCTTGTAGGCCTCATACGGATGTTCTTGTTTTTTGTTTTTTTTTCCACTCTGTCTCCTGTCACCCAATCTTTTGATTGGAGTGTTTAGTTGATTTACACTAAAAATAATTATTGATATATATGTATATGTTGCTATCTTATTACTAGTTTTTTTTCTTTCTCCAAATTTTTAAATTCCAGTTAGTTAACATACAGTGTAATATTAGTTTCAGGTGTAGAATTAAGTGATTAATCACTTATATACAACATCCAGTGCTCATCACAGTGTTCTCATTAATATCCATCACCTATTTAACAGATCACCCCACCCACCTCCCCTCCAGTAACCCTCAATTTGTTCTGTATAGTTTTTTTTTTAATTTTTTAAATTTTATCATGTTATGTTACTCACCATACAATACATTATTAGTTTTTGATGTGGTGATCCACGATCCATTGTTTTCATATAACACCCAGTGCTCCACGCAGTACATGCCCTCCTTAATACGCATTACCAGGGTAACCAATCCCCTCTCCCTCTTCCCCTCTAAAACCCTGTTTGTTTCTCAGAGTCCATAGTCTCTCGTGGTTCATCTCTCCCTCCAAAATCGCCCTTCATTTTCCCCTTCTTTCTCCTAATGTTCTCCATGCTATTCCTTATGTTCCACAAATAAGTGAAACCATATGATAATTAACTTTCTCTGCTTGATTTATTTCACTTAACATCATCTCCTCCAGTTCCATCCATGTGGATGTAAAAGTTGGTTATTCATCCTTTCTGATGGCTGAGTAATATTCCATTGTATATATGGACCACATCTTCTTTATCCATTCATCTGTTGAAGGGCATCTCGGCTCTTTCCACAGTTTGGCTATTGCGGACATTGTTGTTATGAACATTGGCATGCATATGGCCCTTCTTTTCACTACATCTGTGTCTTTGGGGTAAATACCCAGAAGTGCAATTGCTGGGTCATAGGGTAGCTCTATTTTTAAAATTGTGAGGAACCTCCACACTGTTTTCCAAAGTGGTTGTACCAACTTGCATTCCCACTAACAGTGTAAGAGGGTTCCCCTTTCTCCACAACCTCTCCAACATTGGTTGTTTCTTTCCCTGTCCATTTTTGCCATTCTAACTGGTGAAGGTGGTATCTCAATGTGGTTTTGATTTGAATTTCCCTGAGGGCTAATGATGATGAACATTTTTTCATGTGTCTGTTAGCCATTTGTATGTCTTCTTCAGAGAAGTGTCTGTTCATGTCCTCTGCCCATTTATTGACTTGATTATTTGTTTTTTGGGTGTTGAGTTTGAGAAGTTCTTTTTTAGATCTTGGATACCAGCCCTTTATCTATAGTGTCATTTTCAAATACCTTTTCCCATTCTGTGGGTTGCCTCTTTGTTTTGTGGACGGTTTCCTTTGCTGTGCAGAAGCTTTTTAATTTGATGAAGTCCCAAAAGTTCATTTTTGCTTTTGTTTCACTAGCTTTTGGAGATGTATCTTGAAAGAAGTTGCTGTGACCAATATCAAAGAGGTTACTGCCTATGTTCTCCTCTAGGATTAAGAGTCTGTTTCTTGGTTTGCCTCTCTCCCCTCCCACCATGTTCATTTGCTTTTTTTCTTACATTCCATATATGAGTGAAATTTTGTTATTTGTCTTTCTTTGACTGATTTATTTCACTTAGCATAATACACTCTAGCTCCATCCACGTGATTGCAAATAGCAAGATGCCATTCTTTCTTATGGCTGAGTACTATTCTATTGTATGTACATACCAAGTCTTCTTTATCCATTCATCAGCTGATGGACATTTGGACCCTTTCTGTAATTTGGCTATTGTTGTTTATGGCAATGCTGCTATAAACATTGGGGTGCATGTATCTTTTTGTTTTTGTTTTTGTTTTTTTTGTTTTTATTTTATTTTATTTTTTTTAAATTTTTTATTGTTATGTTAATCACCATATATTACATCATTTGTTTTGGTGTAGTGTTCCATGATTCATTGTTTGTTCATAACACCCAGTGCTCCACGCAGAATGTGCCCTCTTTAATACCCATCACCAGTCTAACCCATCCCCCTACCCTCCTCCCCTCTAGAACCCTCAGTTTGTTTTTCAGAGTCCATCATCTCTCCTGGTTCGTCTCCCCCTCTGACTTACTCCCCTTCATTCTTCCTCTCCTGCTATCTTCTTCTTTTTCTTTTTTCTTAAAATACGTTGCGTTATTTGTTTCAGAAGTACAGATCTGTGATTCAACAGTCTTGCACAATTCATAGCGCTCACTAAAGATATTATTTATTTATTTGAGAAAGAGAGAATGAGAGAGAACATGAGAGGGAAGATGGTCAGAGGGAGAAGCAGACTCCCCGCTGAGCAGGGAGCCTGATGTGGGTCTCGATCCTGGAACTCCAGGATCATGACCTGAGCTGAAGGCAGTCTCTTAACCAACTGAGCCACCTAGGCGCCCTGCATGTATCTTTTTGAATCAATAGCTTTGTATCCTTTGTGTAATTACCTAGTAGTGCAATTGCTTTAGCACAGGCATTTCTATTTTTAAGTTCCTGAAGAATCTCTGTTCTGTTTTCTTCCTTTTTTTAAGATTTTGTTTATTTATTTACTTGATAGAGAGAGAGTGTGAGTGAGAGAGAGAGCAGGAGCAGAGGGGCAGAGGGAGAGGGAGAAGCAGGCTCCCCTCTGAGCAGGGAGTCTGATGAGGGTTCTGATCCCAGGACCCCAGGATCATGACCTGAGCTGCAGGCAGATGCTCACCTGACTGAAACACCCAGATGCCCTTCCATTCCATTTTCCACAATGCTGTGCCTGTTTACATTCCCACCAAAGTGTAAGAGGGTTCCCCTTTTTCCACAACCTTGTCAACACCTATTGTTTCTTGTGTTGTTAGTTTTAGCTTCTCTGACTGGTATGAGGTAATATTTCATTGTAGTTTTAATTTGTATTTCCCTGATGACATATGATGTTGTTCTTCTTTTTATGTGTCTGTTAACCATCTGGAGGTCTTTGGAGAAATGTCTATTCATGCATTCTGCCTATTTTTTAAGTGGATTACATTTTTGAGAGGTGTTGATTTTTATATGTTCTTTATATATTTTGGATACTAACCCTTTATCAAGTATGTCATTTGCAAATATCTTCTCCCATTCTATAGGTTGCTGTTTTGGTTTAGTTTTGTAGCTTTTTTCTGGTTCTATCTTTCATGGATTGTTGATTTTCTTTAGTAATATACTTCGAATTTTTACTCTTGAATATTTATTTATTTGTGAAAGAAAGAGAAAGCACGAGTGTGAGGGGCAGAGGGAGAGGAAGAGAGAATCTTTTTTTTAAAATTTTTTATTGTTATGTTAATCACCATATATTACATCATTAGTTTTTGGTGCAGTGTTCCATGATTCATTGTTTGTTCATAACACCCAGTACTCCATGCAGAACGTGCCCTCCTCAATACCCATCACCAGGCTAACCCATCCCCCTACCCCCTCCCCTCTAGAACCCTCAGTTTGTTTTTCAGAGTCCATCATCTCTCATGGTTCGTCTCCCCCTCTGACATACTCCCCTTTTCTTCCTCTCCTGTTATCTTCTTCTTTTTATTTTTTCTTAAAATGTGTTGCGTTATTTGTTTCAGAAGTACAGATCTGTGATTCAACAGTCTTGCACAATTCACAGTGCTCACCGTAGCACATACCCTCCCCAATGTCTATCACCCAGCCACCCCATCCCTCCCACCCCCAACCACTCCAGTAACACTCAGTTTGTTTCCTGAGATTAAGAATTCCTCATATCAGTGAGGTCATGTGATACATGTCTTTCTCTGATTGACTTATTTCACTCAGCATTACACCCTCCAGGTCCATCCACGTCGTTGCAAATGGCAAGAGCTCATTCCTTTTGATGGCTGCATAATATTCCATTGTGTATATATACCACATCTTCCTTATCCATTCATTTGTCGATGGGCATCTTGGCTCTTTCCACAGTTTGGCTATTGTGGACATTGCTGCTATAAACATTGGGGTACATGTACCCCTTCGGGTCCCTACATTTGTATCTTTGTGGTAAATACCCAGTAGTGCAATTGCTGGATCGAACGGTAGCTCTAATTTCAACTGTTTGAGGAACCTCCATACTGTTTTCCAGAGTGGTTGCACCAGCTTGCATTCCCACCAACAGTGTAGGAGGGTTCCCCTTTCTCCACATCCCCGCCAACATCTGTCGTTCCCTGACTTGTTAATTTTAGCCATTCTGACGGGTGTGAGGTGGTATCTCATTGAGGTTTTGATTTGGATTTCCCTGATGCCGAGCGATGTTGATCACTTTTTCATGTGCCTGTTGGCCATTTGGATGTCTTCTTTGGAGAAATGTCTGTTCATGTCTTCTGCCCATTTCTTGATTGGATTATTTGTTCTTTGGGTGTTGAGTTTGATAAGTTCTTTATAGATTTTGGATACTAGCCCTTTATCTGATATGTCGTTTGCAAATATTTTCTCCCATTCTGTCGGTTGTCTTTTGGTTTTGTGGACTGTTTCTTCTGCTGTGCAAAAGCTTTTTATCTTGATGAAATCCCAATAGTTCATTTTTGCCCTGGCTTCCCGTGCCTTTGGCGATGTTTCTAGGAAGAAGTTGCTGCGGCTAAGGTCGAAAAGGTTGCTACCTGTGTTCTCCTTTAGGATTTGGATGGACTCCTGTCTCACGTTTAGGTCTTTCAACCATTTGGAGTCTATTTTTGTGTGAGGTGTAAGGAAATGGTCCAGGTTCATTCTTCTGCATGTGGCTGTCCAATTTTCCCAACACCATTTGTTGAAGAGACTGTCTTTTTGCCATTGGACATTCTTTCCTGCTTTGTCAAAAATAAGTTGACCATAGAGTTGAGGGTCCATTTCTGGGCTCTCGATTCTGTTCCATTGATCTATGCGTCTGTTTTTGTGCCAGTACCATACTGTCTTGATGATGACAGCTTTGTAATAGAGCTGGAAGTCCGGAATTGTGATGCCGCCAGCTTTGCTTTTCTTTTTCAGTATTCCTCTGGCTATTCTGGGTCTCTTCTGGTTCCATACAAATTTTAGGATTATTTGTTCCATTTCTTTGAAAAAAGTGGATGGTATTTTGATGGGGATTGCATTGAATGTGTAGATTGCTCTAGGTAGCATTGACATCTTCACAATGTTGATTCTCCCAATCCATGAGCATGGAACGTTTTTCCATTTCTTTGTGTCTTCTTCAATTTCTTTCATGAGTATTTTATAGTTTTCTGAGTACAGATCCTTTGCCTCTTTGGTTAGATTTATTCCTAGGTATCTAATGGTTTTGGGTGCAATTGTAAATGAGATAGACTCCTTGATTTCTCTCTCTTCTGTCTTGTTGTTGGTGTATAGGAATGTCACTGATTTCCGTGCATAGATTTTATATCCTGCTACTTTACTGAATTCCTGTATGAGTTCTAGCAGTTTTGGGGTGGAGTCTTTTGGGTTTTCCACATACAGTATCATATCATCTGCAAAGAGTGAGAGTTTGACTTCCTCTTTGCCGATTTGGATGCCTTTGATTTCTTTTTGTTGTCTGATTGCTGTGGCTAGGACTTCTAATACTATGTTGAATAGCAGTGGTGAGAGTGGACATCCCTGCCGCGTTCCTGACCTTAGAGGAAAAGCTCTCAGCTTTTCCCCATTGAGAAGGATATTCGCTGTAGGTTTTGTGTAGATGGCTTTTATGATATTGAGGTATGTACCCTCTATACCTATACTCTGAAGTGTTTTGATCAAGAAAGAATGCTGTACTTTGTCAAATGCTTTTTCTGCATCTATTGAGAGGATCATATGATTCTTGTTCTTTCTTTTGTTAATGTATTGTATCACGTTGATTGATTTGCGGATGTTGAACCAGCCTTGCTGCCCAGGGATAAATCCCACTTGGTCGTGGTGAATAATCCTGTTAATGTACTGTTGGAACCTATTGGCTAGTATTTTGGTGAGAATTTTTGCATCCATGTTCATCAAGGATATTGGACTGTAATTCTCCTTTTTGATGGGGTCTTTGTCTGGTTTTGGGATCAAGGTAATGGTGGCCTCATAAAATGAATTTGGAAGTGTTCCTTCCATTTCTATTTTTTGGAACAGTTTCAGGAGAATAGGTATTAATTCTTCTTGAAATGTCTGATAGAATTCCCCTGGGAAGCCATCTGGCCCTGGGCTTTTGTTTCTTGGGAGATTTTTGATGACTGCTTCAATTTCCTTAGTGGTTATAGGTCTGTTCAGGTTTTCTATTTCTTCCTGGTTCGGTTTTGGTAGTTGATACATCTCTAGGAATGCACCCATTTCTTCCAGGTTCTCTAATTTGCTGGCATAGAGTTGCTCATAATATGTTCTTATAATTGTTTGTATTTCTTTGGTGTTGGTTGTGATCACTCCTCTTTCATTCATGATTTTGTTGATTTGGGTCATTTCTCTTTTCTTTTTGATCAGTCTGGCCAGCGGTTTATCAATCTTGTTAATTCTTTCAAAGAACCAGCTCCTATTTTCGTTGATCTGTTCTACTGTTCTTTTGGTTTGTATTTCATTGATTTCTGCTCTGATCTTTATGATTTCTCTTCTCCTGCTGGGTTTAGGCTTTATTTGCTGTTCTTTCTCCAGCTCCTTTAGGTGTAGGGTTAGGTTGTGTATTTGAGACCTTTCTTGTTTCTTGAGAAAGGCTTGTATTGCTATATACTTTCCTCTCAGGATTGCCTTTGCTGTATCCCAAAGATTTTGGACAGTTGTGTTTTCATTTTCATTGGTTTCCATGAATTTTTTTAATTCTTCTTTAATTTCCTGGTTGACCCATTCATTCTTTAGTAGGATGCTCTTTAGCCTCCATGTATTTGAGTTCTTTCCGACTTTCCTCTTGTGATTGAGTTCTAGTTTCAAAGCATTGTGGTCTGAAAATATGCAGAGAATAATCCCAATCTTTTGGTACCAGTTGAGACCTGATTTGTGACCTAGGATGTGATCAATTCTGGAGAATGTTCCATGGGCACTAGAGAAGAATGTGTATTCTGTTGCTTTGGGATGGAATGTTCTGAATATGTCTGTGAAGTCCATTTGGTCCAGTGTGTCATTTAAAGTCTTTATTTCCTTGTTGATCTTTTGCTTAAATGATCTGTCCATTTCAGTCAGGGGGTGTTAAAGTCCCCCACTATTATTGTATTGTTGTCAATGTGTTTCTTTGCTTTTGTTATTAATTGCCTTATATAATTGGCTGCTCCCATGTTAGGGGCATAGATATTTACAATTGTTAGATCTTCTTGTTGGATAGACCCTTT
>NW_027397167.1:751894-824980 GCF_003265705.2 Callorhinus ursinus
GAGAGGGGTTCTCTGTGGTTCCTGGATTTTGATGCCTGTTTCCTTCCTCACATTAGGGAAGTTCTCTGCTATTATTTGCTCCAATATACCTTCTGCCCCTCTCTCTCTTCTTCTTCTGGGATCCCAATTATTCTAATGTTGTTTCGTCTTATCGAATCACTTATCTCTCGAATTCTGCCCTCGTGATCCTGTAGTTGTTTCTCCCTCTTTTTCTCAGCCTCTTTATTTTCCATCATTTGGTCTTCTATATCACTTATTCTCTCTTCTGCCTCATTTATCCTAGCAGTTATTGCCCCCATTTTTTATTGCACCTCATCAATAGCCTTTTTGATTTCGACTTGCTTAGATTTTAGTTCTTTTATTTCTCCAGAAAGGGTTTCTCTAATAACTTCCACGCTTTTTTCAAGCCCAGCCAGGATCTTTAAAGTCATGATTCTGAACTCTAGGTCCGACATCGTACTAATGTCCGTATTAAGTAGGTCCCTGGATGACGGTACTACCTCTTGTTCTTTTTGCTGAGGTGATTTTTTTCGTCTTGTCATTTTGTCCAGAGGAGAATAGATGAATGAGAGAACAAAATGCTAACAGGTTTACAACGTCCCCAGAAAATATACTGTATACAAATCAGAAAAGACCTGAAACCAGGGGAAAAGAAAGGGAAAGAAAGAAAAAAGAAAGAGAAAAAAAAAGAAAAAAAAGATAAAAACAAAAACAGAACAATACAAAAAAAGCAGAATGTGATCAAATATGATCAGGCTAGTGCATAGATCAGTGCCACACTCTAGATTTTGGGCGTATTTTGGTCTGTTAGAAAAAAGTGCCTCCTAAAATTTTAAAGGAAGAAAGACATATATGTACTAAATAAGGGTTGATACAATGAAGGGATAGGAGATGAGTGTAAAGATGAAAATTATAAAAGATTTTATAAAAGGACTTGATAAGATAAGAAGTTGTTTGAAAAAAGAAAGAAGATTTAAAAAAACAAAAAGAAAAAAGGGAGAGAATGTGATCAGGCAGGAGACTAGAACAGAACCATACACTAGTGATTTAGGGTATATTTTTATCTGTTAGAAGAAACTATCTCAAAATTTTGAAGAGAGAACAACTATATATATATATATGCCAAAAATAAGGCTAACTACTATGAAGGGATAAAATATGACTCTAAAAATGAAAAATAAAGAAATGTGTTTTTTTTTTTTAAGAGATTGATAAGATGTTGGTTGAAAAAGGGAAAAGGAAAAAAAAACCGGTTAACAAAAATTAACTTTGATGAACTAAGGAATCATGGTAAAAAAAAACAGCCATGAATTCTATGTGCAGTATTCCCCTAGCGCTGGAGTTCTCCCGTTCTCCTTGATCGGTAAACTTGGTCTTGGCTTGCTCGCTGTTCTTGCTGATCTTCCGGGGGATAGGCCTGTTGCTGTGGTTTCCAAATGTCTTTGCCGGAGGCTGAATTGCCCCGCCCTTGTCGGTCCGGGCTAAGCAAGCTGCTCGGGTTTGATCTCAGGAGCTTTTGTTCCCTGCAAGCTCTCCGTACAGCCTTGGAGGACCAGGGCAAAAATGGTGGCCTCCCAATCTCCACCCGGAGGAGCTGAGAAATCGGGGCCCCGCTCCTAAGTGCGCCCCCAGAGAAAAGCAGTCACTCCCTTGTCCCTGGTCTCCGGCCGCACTCCGTGCTCACCCGGCCTGTGACCGAGCGTTTGTATCTCTGGCACCCAACCCCGTTTGGAGTCTCCAAACCCAGCAGATCCCTGCAGTGCGTTCCCGCGCCACTCCTCCCCGGGAAGGAAGGGGAGTCTCCCCGGATTTGCCACTTGTTGGGTCCCTGCTGCAGGAGCAGTGGCCTGACTGGGCTGCGGATCACAGTTTATGGCCACCCCAAGCTGAGAGCCCGCGCCTCAGCTCCGTCTCTGCAGCCAGCTTCCCCGCTCCAATACCTGGGAGCTCTGGCGCATTCAGGCTCCCCCGGTCTTTCTGTGACCCCAAGGGTCCTGAGACCCCACTGTCCCGCGAGGGTTCCACCCCCGCTTAGCCACTGGAGAGACGTCCCTCAGCGGAGCCAACTTCTAAAAGGTCCGATTTTGTGCTCCGCGGCTCTATCACTTGCCAGAAGCGGCCGCGGAGGCCCCCTCCCCCGCCGTCTATCCTCCCAAATATCGCCTCAGATTCACTTCTCCGCACGTCCTACCTTCCAGTAAGTGGTCGCTTCTCTGTTCAGATAGTTGTTGCTACTCTCCTCTTTGATCTCCTGTTGAGTTTGTAGGTGTTCAGAATGGTTTGATCCCTATTCAGCTGAATTCCTGAGACCAGACGAAATCTAGGTCTCCTACTCCTCTGCCATCTTGCTCCGCCCCCCCATCATTAGTTTTTGATGTGGTGATCCATGCTTCATTTTTTTCGTATAACACCCAGGGCTCCATGTAGTGCATACCCTCCTTAATACCCATTACCAGGCTAACCCATCCACTTGCCGCCCTCCCCTCTAACACCTTCAGTTTGTTTCTCAGAGTCCATATTCTCCAGTGGTTCATCTCTCCCTCCAATTCCCCCCTTTCATGTTTCCCTTCCTTCTCCTAATGTCCTCCATGCTATTCCTTATGTTCCACGAATAAGTGAAATCATATGATAATTGACTTTTTTCTGCTTGACTTATTTCACTTAGCAAAATCTCCTCCAGTCCCATCCATGTTGATGGGAAAGTTGGGTATTCATCCTTTCTGATGGCTGAGTAATATTCCATTGTATCTATGGACAACATCTTCTTTATCCATTCATCTGTTGAAGGGCATCTCAGCTCCTTCCAAGGTTTGGTTATTGTGGACATTGTTGCTATGAACACTGGTGTGCATGCGCCCCTTCTTTCACCACATCTGTATCTTTGGTGTAAATACCTAGTAGTGCAATTGGTGGGTCATAGGGTACCTCTATTTTTAACTTCTTAAGGAACCTCCATACTTTTTTCCAAAGTGGCTGTACCAGCTTGCATTCCTAACAAAAGTGTAAGAAGGTTCCCCTTCCTCCACATCCTCTCCAATATTTGTTGTTTCCTGTTTTGTTAATTTTTGCCATTCTAACTGGTGTGAGGTATCTTATTGTGATTTTGATTTGTATTTCCCTGATGGCTAGTGATGTTGA
Source organism: Callorhinus ursinus (assembly GCF_003265705.2). Taxonomy (NCBI): domain Eukaryota; kingdom Metazoa; phylum Chordata; class Mammalia; order Carnivora; family Otariidae; genus Callorhinus; species Callorhinus ursinus. The sequence goes on from NW_027397167.1 coordinate 755,033, forward strand.
ACATTTTTTCATGTGTCTGTTGCCATTTGGATGTCTTCTTTGGAGAAATGTCTACTCATGTCTTCTGCCCAGTTTTTTGAAAGGATTATTTGTTTTTTCTTGGGTGTTGAATTTGAGAAGTTCTTTATAGATCTTGGATACTAACCCTTTATCTGTTATGTCATTTGCAAATATCTTTTCCCATTTGGTGAGCTGCCTTTTAGTTTTGTTGACTGTTTCATGGATTCCAAAATCCTCAACAAAATCCTAGCTAATAGGATCCAACAATACATTAAAAGGATATCCACCATGACCAAGTGGGATATATCCCCGGGATGCAAGGGTGGTTTAACATTCACAAATCAATCAATGTGATAGAACCCATTAATAAGAGGAGGGAGAAGAACCATATGGTTCTCTCAATTGATGCAGAAAAAGCATTTGACAAAATACAACATCCTTTCCTGATAAAACTCTTCAGAGTATAGGTATAGAGGGAGCATTCCTCAAGTTCATAAAATCTATCTATGAAAAGCCCACAGTGAATATCATTCTCAACAGGGAAAAGCTGAGAGCCTTTCCTTTAAGATCAGGAACACGACAAGGATGCCCACTCTCACCACTATTGTTCAACACAGTACTAGAAGTCCTAGCAACAGCAATCAGTCAACAAAAAGAAACAAAAGTTATTCAAGTTGGCAAAGAAGAAGTCAAACTCTCTCTTTTTGCACGACATGAAACTTTATCTGGAAAACCCAAAAGACTCCACCCCCAAATTACTAGAACTCATACAGCAATTCAGTAATGTGGCAAGATACAAAATCAATGCACAGAAATCAGTTACTTTCTTATACACTAACAACACAACTGTAGAAAGAGAAATTAGAGAAACAATTCCATTCACAATAGCACCAAAAACCATAAGATACCTTGGAATGAAGCTAACCAAAGAGGTAAAGGATCTATACTCTAGGAACTATAGAACACTTATGACAGAAATTGAAGACACAAAAAGATCAAAAAATATTCCATGCTCATGGATCAGAAGAATAAACATTGTTAAATGTCTATGCAACCCAGAGCAATCTATATCTTCAATGCTATCCTGATCAAAATTCCAATGACATTTTTTGAAGTGCTGGAACAAATAATCTTAAAATTTGTATGGAATCAGAAAAAACCCCAAATCGCCAAGGAAATGTTGAAAAAGAAAAATAAACCTGGGGGCATCACGTTGCCCGATTTCAAGCTATATTACAAAGCTGTGATCACCAAGACAGCATGGTACTGGCACAAAAACAGACATGTAGACCAGTGGAACAGATTAGAGAACCCAGATATGGACCCTCAACTCTATGGTCAAATAATCTTTGATGAAACAGGAACAAACATGCAATGGAAAAAACGTCTCTTCAATAACTGGTGCTGGGAAAATTGGACAGCCACATGCAGCAGAATGAAACTCGACCATTCTCTAACACCAATCACAAAGATAAACTCAAATTGGATGAAAGACCTCAATGTGAGACAGGGATCCATCAAAATACTAGAGAAGAGCATAGGCAGTAACCTCTTTGACATTGCCCACAGCAACGTCTTTCAAGATACATCTCCAAAAGCTAGTGAAAAAAAGCAAAAATGAACTTTTGGGACTTCATCAAGATAAAAAGCTTCTGCACAGCAAAGAAAACAGTCAACAAAATAAAAAGGCAACACACAGAATGGGAGAAGATTTCTGCAAATGGCACTACAGACAAAGGGCTGGTGTCCAAGATCTATAAAGAACTTCTCAAACTCAACACCCAAAACACAAATAATCAAGTCAAAAAGTGGGCAGAAGATATGAAAGACACTTCTCTGAAGAAGACATACAAATGGCTAAAAGACACATGAAAAAATGTTCATCATCATTAGCCATCTGGGAAATTCAAATTAAAACCACATTGAGATACCACCTTCCACCCGTTAGAATGACAAAAATGGGCAAGGCAAGAAACAGCAAATGTTGGAGAGGTTGTGGAGAAAGGGGAACCCTCTTACACTGTTGTTGGGAATGCATTGGTACAGCCACTTTGGAAAACAGTGTGGAGGTTCCTCAATAATTTAAAAATTGAGCGACCCTATGACCCAGCAATTGCACTACTGGGTATTTACCCCAAAGACACAGATGTAGTGAAAAGAAGGGCCATATACACCCCAATGTTCATAGCAGCAATGTCCACAATAGCCAAGATGCCCTTCAACAGATGAATGGATAAAGAAGATGTGGTCCATATATACAATGGAATATTACTCAGCCATCAGAAAGGATGAATACCCAACTTTTGCACAAACATGGATGGAACTGGAATAGATTATGCTAAGTGAAATAAGTCAAGCAGAGAAAGTCAATTATCATATGGTTTCACTTATTTGTGGAACATAAGGAATAGCATGGAGGACATTAGGTGAAGGAAGGGAAAAATGAAGGGAGGAAATTGGAGGGGGAGATGAACCATGAGAGACTGTGGACTCTGAGAAACCAACAGGGTTTTAGAAGGGAGGGGGGAGGGGGGACTGGTTAGCCCAGTGATGGGTATTAAGGAGGGCATGTAGTACTGCTTGGAGCACTGGGTGTTATACAAAAACAATGGATCGTGGATCACCACATCAAAAACTAATGTTGTATTGTATGGTGACTAATATAACATAATAAAATAAAAAAAACAGACTTCAGGTGACTCTGTAGATAAATCAAAGTAGTACATTAAACATGTAGCCTATGTTAACTCTAAAATTCAAGCACTGCCTCCCCCTCAAAAAAATAAAATAAAATTCAAGCACTGTTCATCTTTCTTTGAAGTAGATCATGATAGATAAAACAGCTTGTTCAATGCCTAGGATAGGCTGGCTCAATATATTTTTGACCATGATAAACTTCACTGAGTTGGTAAGTCCTATAATCTTTGTCAGGTTACTTCCATAATTTTATTTCAATATGCCTTACTAAATAATTTAAAGTCCTTGCTACTTTCTGCTAAAAAGGAGAGCATAAGGTTCAGCATAAGGTTCTCAATGTAGTGGGCCAGTGTGATGATACATGGACTACCAATACAATAAAATTTCTGTAGACTATATTTTGGCAAAGATCAGGAGAACTGATATAGCTCTGAAGCAATATTAGGAAGGATATTGTTGGCCCTTATAGGTAAAAGCAAACTGCTTCTTATGGCACTTACAATTTATTACAGGGAAAAAAAACCCACAAGTTAATAGCTCCATACTAAATGGCAAGAGCTGTGCTTCAGCTCAGAAGCTGGCTTCAGGAATGATAATATATCTGAAACAGCAGTGATAATTGGATTCTCTCCTGGTTAAGTTTATGATAGTCCACAGTCCTTTTCCAAGATCCATCTGACTTATGCAAAAGCCAAACTCATGAATTACATGAGGATTGATAGTTATTATTTCCTTACTTTTTTCCCCATGATTTTGATGGCTGTATTAATCTCTACAACTCCTTCACAGATGCAGTATTGTTTTGTTTTACTATCTTGGCCAAAAGAAAAAAAAAGGAAATACCAAGGCCATCCATTTTGTCCTTCTGACCATAATGCTTTCATCCTATGGGTCAAATATTTAATTTACCAGTTTTTAAGTACATCTATTCCAATTATACACTTAGAAACTTGGAATATAACAATAGGTAGATAACTCATGGTCCCACCATGAGTAAGACTTGAAATACAACTTATCAGTCACTTGACCACCATAAATCCCTGTTTTGACCAGCTGTATAACATTTGGAATCACCAGAAATCAGAATAATTCAGAACCACTGTTTAGAATCCTCAAAAAAGCATGGGGGCTTCCTTTTCTCTAATGCATAGTCACTCTGTTAATGGCCTCAGGACATATCAGAGGATACTTGAATTACAACAGTAATGTACCCATATCAATTAATTTAGTTTCATTCAGTGTTATATTCCCCATTTTTGTTCATCACTTTGAGAATCCATGACAAGCATGTTCCCCTTTTGTTTTATACACACATGCGCACACACACACACACACACACACACACACACCTGGTATATACACTTTATTATAAATATATTTTATTATATTTATATTAAAGGGTATACACTTATATACATATATTTCAGGTCTTGCAATCCTTTCTGTTATATAAGCTATTTTCTCTTAGAAAAGAATTTGAACACTTCCCTTTGAAATATGCTTGGTCTGACCCTCTGGACCATAGGCAGCTTCTTGCATTCCACAACAGAGTTTTCATAGATGGTGTGGATAGGAATCCACATCCAGGTAATACAGGGCTCTCTTTTCCTTGTTAAGAGGGCTGCAGAAGTATTAATACCAGGCTAACATTTTAAGGTCACTGAGGTTGTGTTTTCTGGGTCTGGGGTCAAGGCAAAATCTATAGCATATTCTCATATGCTTCTACCATTTCCCCTGGACTGCACCAGAAACTACAGAAAGCCTCTTTCTCTTGTGATGCAGTGCTAGTGCCCAGTGATAAAAATAAAAATTAATAACAAAAGCATGATGCTTACTTTAAAGAAACGTTTAAAGGAACACATTTGGGGCACCTGGGTGGCTCAGTCAGTTAAGTGTCTGCCTTTGGCTCAGGTCATGATCCCAGGGTCCTGGGATGGAGTACTGTGTCGGGGTGGGGGGGGTCTCAGCTCAGCAGGGAGCCTGCTTCTCCCTTTCCCTCTGCCTGCTGTTCTGCCTAATTGTGATCTCTCCCTCTCTGTCAAATAAATAAATAAAATCTTAAAAAAAAATAAAGGAACATCTTAATCAGAACTGAAAGGGAATCAATTGATAATTGACATAATCCCTCACTAAATCTATTTCAGAAATAATTGGTCAAAGTTCTCATATGCTACACATGTGAGTATCTTGGAATTCTACATCTTCCTCCAAACAATGTAAACAGTTATTCTGATAGGAGCAAAAGTTTAAAGTGTTTGGTAAACATTGACCTTTGTTCTAACTGGCACATTATGTATTTCTATGCTCATAAAACTGAAAAAAATCACAGCTTTTCTAAATTATGTGGTATTAAAATCCCCACTCCAGGATCCACAATTCATATTACCCTGATGTCCCATCATCATTTTCATGGAAAATGTCAGTAAATGGAAAGAATGTCAATATTTTGAACAATTCCAAAAGGCAGCTATATATACAATATCAGAAAATAAACTTTACATACCTAAATTTTGCAGAGTGTTATTTGTAAAACCCCTCACATTGTAAGTTTCAAGAACACAGCAGTAAGCAATATCACCCTCTGCTGAGGTTCATATCCTATAAGAACTATTATCAATTAAAATAATTTGTACAAACTTGTAATTATAGTAAGAATTAATTTTAAGAGCCTTTTTATTCTCAAGTCATTTTTCATTTATATAATGTTTTATTCATTTGCTTCTCTGCTACAAATCTACATCTATCTCTTCTTGATATCAAAAACATCATTACTAAATAATAGTGAACATACCATATATATTAATATATATATAAAATAGTGAACATTCTCTCTCTCATATTATATATATGTATGTATATATAATTTTTATTAACAAATGCATCACATATTGAGCACTTTCCTGATAACTCTGTCCTAATAATGTAGTCAACACTTTCAGGAAAACATTTATCTTTATACTTCATTAGGACCACTCTTGAAATCACACCTCATTTGACTGGAAGCCCCTCTATTTCCAGGCCAATCATCTGCAGGCTAGTGTTGCTTCTTTCCATTCCATTCAAGAATTGCTTCAGTGCTCCAGCAGTTTACACATTAACACTTCTTTTGAACACCAGTCTGCTTTTGCTTACTATTTTTCTTTGAAAATACTTTTCTGGGGGAGGTGCCATGGTGAAATAATATATAATTTAGCAACTTTCTTCACAGTGCCCAGAGTTCCAGGCATAGAACAGGCCCTGAATAACATAGAAAGAATTAATGGAAAAGATTCTAACTGAAGGAGAAGACAGAGATGCATGTTGGCAAGAGTTAAGAAAACTATAATAAAATAAATGAACAAGATTGTAAACTTTTGAGATGTAGAACATAGAAGGAATGAACAAGGAAGAAGAAAGGAGGAATTGTGTTATTACCTACATGTTAAGAATCCCTAAGTTCTCACAAATAATTATTGAGATAACACATATTTGTATTAGTAGTTTAAGGGAAAGGGAAAAGGAAAGAACTTTGACCCAAATTGCTCAACTATTAGATCAGAGGGAAGAGAAAAATCAGTCAAGGGAAGCTATATGCCAAAAATTGGGAAGCTATATGCCAAAAAGTGTTCCCTGGCAATTTGAACATGGGCTAGAAGAGAATCAAATGCAGTTAACCCTCAAAGGACATAAAGAATTTTGAATGTTAATGAATGGGGTTCATTTGGGGTTTTTCTGTAAACAGACTGAAGCTCATCCAAGGTAAGTCAATTAAGAGGACAGAATAAACAAACACTTCAGGATCTCTTTTTCCATGCCCAAACACTAGAAACAAGAGCAAGTATGTATGAAAAGTCAATCAATCCACAAATCTGCTCAAAAACTATATGGAGGTCCCATTGGTTGACTAGCAGTTATGAAGATTCTCTGAAGGAGAGAAGCTGACATTACATGTTTGAGAAAATATGTCCATATATAAGGACTCAGAATGGAGAAAGAAGAATTCACATTGGAATGTGAGTATAACTGAATTTCTCACATAGAAGGAAAATCCCTCAAAACCCTGAAGATAATTCAACTAGCCATCACACAAATTAAATTAATTGTTGAAATTACTTTAAAAAGTTCATAGATAGGGTGAGTAGCAGAATAGGGACAAATATAGAGCCACATAGGGAACTGTATTTTCCAAATCTAACCTAATCATAAGTGGTTTAAAACACAAATAAAATAAAAATATTTATTAAAAGTTATAAATATATTTCTAAAATGGGTTTCAGCAGTAGAGAGTGCAAAAGAAAAAGAAGAAATTCTAAAACAAAAACAAGCACAGAAGAATAAACAATAAATGAAAAAAGTGACACATAAAAAACACAGATTTTCTTTTCTTTTCTTTTTTTCAGAGCAGAAGAAAGGCCCCAATGGGTCCTATATCAGGGTGTCTGCAAAGAAAGCTGCCAACAATTCTTCCCATCCCCATATATACATCCTGCTTCTTCATCATGTGCTGGAATTGATTTCCCCTTCATTCCGAATCTTTTGTCTTGCTTTGACCAATAGAATGTGGCAGAATTAAAGCTTTGCTGGTTATGTCTAGCCCTTAGGAAGCCTGGCATGTTCCATATTTATTCTTTGAGACATGAATTGGCACATTAAGAATTCAGATACTCTTCTGGTCACAGAAAGTGAATTCTGGTCATTTCCCATTTGTTACTACTTATAAAAGCGATCCCATCAGAGGCATGAGACATTCGAGTAAATTCATCTCAGATCTTCCAGCTATTCTATTGTCCTAACCAACACCATATGAAGGATAGATGAATCTGACCCAGCTGAATCTGTTCCATTTACCTGACCCCCCCAAATTATGAGCAATACTATGGTTGTTGTCCTTAGCCACTACATTTTGGTGAGTTTTTTACACAGAATGAAATAAGTTAAATAGAAGCTAAGCAGGAGAAACAAACACATAACCTAATGCATTATAATATTGATATCACTTTGCAAGATGTAAATTCATGTTATAATTTTAATATATGAAATGAAATCCAGTGTGAAAGGCAATAAAATGAGTAATGATCAGTATTTCATCATTAAAATTAATTTCAAAAAAGCTACAATCATAAGCTTGTCAGAACTAACATTTTAATTTTAAACATAACAAATAAAGTTGTTAAAAATACAAGGACACATGGCAAATAACCTACTGTTAACATAAACTTTAACATGTCTTCATGTAAAAACAGATGAAATAATTTAAAATATGTGATATGATTTAAAAATAAATTGAAGAAGATAGGGGCACCTGGGTGGCTTTGTAGATTAAGCATCTGCCTTCAGCTCAGGTCATGATCCTGGGGTCCTGGGTCCAGCTCCATGTCAGGCTCCCAGCTCAGTGGGGAGTCTGCTACTCCCTCTCCTTTGGCCCCTCCCCCCTGTTCATGTTCTCTCTTTTTCTCAAATAAATAAATAAAATAAAATAAAAACAAATTGAAGAAAATAGTAGTTATGTAGGGTATATGCAAGAAAAATATAAACTATTATTTTAAACTAATCATTATTTTATTTTATTTTTCTTAATAATTATTTTAAATTCAGGTGCCTGGGTGGCTCAGATGGTTAAGAGTCTGCCTTTGTCTCAGGTCATGATCCCAGGGTCGTGGGATCGAGTCCCGCATCAGGCTCCCTGCTCCGTGGGAGCCTGCTTCTCCCTCTGCCACTCTCTCTCTGTCTCTCATGAATAAATAAAATCTTTAAAAAAATTATTATTTTAAATTCTTGGAACATTCACAGAGATTGTCTTATTTTAGGCCAAAGAATGATACAAACATTAAACATTTTCTTTAACAAGTCAAATTTATTGATAAAATACATCAAACCATGAAAATTAGAACATTATAGATATGGAGATGATAATGATGATAATGATGATGATGATAGATGGTAAGTAATAGATAGATGATAGATAGATAGATGGATAGATGAATTTTGATATAGATATAAATTACAGATATATAATGGAGAGACAAATAGACTTATTGTGTGACATATACCATGAAGAGGGAAGGGGTACATGACCTGCAAATAGAAGCCATGTCAATAGAGCCTTTGAAAAAATAAAAATAAAATAGAGCCTTTGACAGAACTAATTTCCTTAATTAATTAATTAATTAATTAATCTATTTATTTAGTTTTGACTCATTTCCTTTAGTAGAGATTTGGCAGTTCTCAGTAGCCACAGTGGCTGGACAGAGAAATACATTGTTCTTGCAATTTGATTTCCTGTCCATTCTACCACTGACCAAAACTTCACCTGAAAGCAGGGGAACATACTCCTTAGGGCCTCCCAGCTGGGGAAGAGAGGTAAAGAAGGAGGAGAATAACTATGGAAAATAATAAATAAATAAATACACACTCAACACAATAGAACAAAAATTTCCCCCCAAAAGACATTAGATTTGTATTTGTCTGTAGTCAGTGTGGAAGCAGAGTTGGTGAAAGGGGAAAGAGTCCTGATGGTGACTATCAATCCTTCAAGAAGAAGGTAATCAACTTTTAGTATAAACTTTTGGAATATTGTTGTAAACATATTTAAGACAATTTGATAACACTGAACTTTTTTCTTTATTTTTGGAATGTAATCATAGTAACCCACTAATGGAAAACTGGTATAATTTTTTTAAATTTCTTAAGATGTGTGAAAAATACATGCATGTGTGCCTACACACACACACACCACACACACACACACACACACACACACAGAATTAGTAGACAAGTTTTATTTAAATTCTAGATATACTTGCGGCAAACTATTTAAGATTTAGCAAATTACTTGTTATCTTAATTTTGTTTTCTGGTGAGAAATTTCCGGTAATATCTTAATAAAGATATTAATGTATAAACTCTGGGGTTGTTTTAGTGTAACTAAAGAGTTACACTCTAATTTTAGAGAGTAACTATGCATATATTAATAAATTAACAGAAAACCTGCCCCAAAATATATTTTCAGCAACCACCTAGTTAAAATCTAATATTGTGGGGCACCTGGGTGGCTCAGTCAGTTAAGTGGCTGCCTTTGGCTCAGATCATGATCCCAGGATCATAGGATGGAGACCAAGGTGGGGTTTCTTGCTCAGCAGGGAGTCTGCTTGTCCCTCTCCCTCTGCCCTTCCCCTCTGCTCCTACACTCTGTCTCTCTCTGTTTCTCTCAAATAAATAAATAAAAATTTTTAAAGATTTTATTTATTTATTTGACAGAGAGAGACAGTGAGAGAGGGAACACAAGCAGGGGGAGTGGGAGAGGGAGAAACAGGCTTCCTGCAGAGCAGGGAGCCCAATGCAGGGCTCGATCCCAGGACCCTGGGAACATGACCTGAGCCGAAAGCAGAGGCTTAATGACTGAGCTGCCCAGGTGCTCCTAAATAAACTTATGTTGTGTTTCCCCTCAATTATTTTCCTAAATATGCAATGGCTTTATATATGAAAAGAACTTTATATTTAAAATTCTTACATGAATTATAACATAATTGCTTGTTTTTCAACTACTACAGCTTCCCTTTTAATCTCTTTTGATGAGAATTTAATGATTAAATTTTAATAATCTTTATATAGGTAAGTGAGCTTTATAAAGAACCAACATGTTTTATACTGCAAGGAGTCCACAGTAAAGGACAATTACTGATTCAAATGTAACAGGGAAGAAACGCATCAAATAAAATTTGATATATGCTTTAGTAAACGTTTCTATATGCACTATACAGATACATAAACACAACACTCCACACAGCTTTGGTCATCAGGACAGGCTCCTGTTGAAGGGGTCTTGAAGGACAATCATAACTTAGGCAGTTTGACTGTAAAAGGAACAAAGCAGACAGAGAGGAGACAAACTTTGAAAGGTTGTGGAGGTTTGAGATAAAGCAGATGTTTCAGAGAGAAATTTGCATAACAGAGAATTGGTCAGGTCACATGGCTCTGGCAATTAAGTTTATTTTTCTTCTTGAAATTTATGAAGGGACAGTGAGTAATATAAGTGAGGAGTTGATGCTCATCGATGCATTTTAAATGGGTCATTGCTTTAGGCAAATGGCAACATTTAGGGTGGAAAGAAGCATGGTCTGAAGATACAATGGTTATGAGGGTTAAGAGGTTAGTGCAGTAAATTAAGTTCATAATGCAAGGGACAAGTGTTAAACAGGTGGGCTCAAGGCACTTTCATAAAGTCTTTGGATCTGTTTGAATGGTTAATCATGTTCTCACATATATTAAGCTTTCTCTGAGTTTATTTTCATTTTATTTCAGCCTAAGTATTTGAGAAAACATACCGTAAATGAGGTAAAGTGTTTAGTCATTTGAAAAGGCAGGTTGAAGGATTGTTTCCTTTGCAATAAATATTCCCTGTTTTAATTTTAACTTTATTTTGAAAATTTGTAAAAGTTTAGCTTCATCAATATTAACATCATTTACTTCCTACAGAAAAGTAGGCAGCCATTATGTATGACAATAGAAGTAAAGAATGACAAGCATTGCCAAAATTAACTAGAATGAGGAAATCCATGTGGGTTTTTTTTTTTTCCTAAGAGAGGTCTGAAAAAGGGCATGACCTTCTGTAATTAAAGTCAAGGGATTCAATTCTCTGTGGAGGATAATGATTTAAGGTCCGTGATACCATGAGATAGATACATCTCTAGAAATGTGGGTTCTTTGGATCATCTGAGCAGCTTCTGCTGAACTTTTTTCTAAAAGACAGAAGAAACATTGTGACATAGCTCAGAGTCAGAGAGTGATTATCATATTCCAGAGTGCAGAGTACAGAGTAATTATCATATTCCAGATTATTTGGTGAATCTCTGACTTGATCAATAACTGTGAGTATAATTACTAAACAACCTCTTCTTTTTTGAAAATATTACCCTCCCCTTGACCTTAAGTACCACTGGTAGTAAAACATGAGTTAATGTGTATGAAAAGGTAACACTATGTAAGATATGCAAGTATAAACATTCCTTGGCCTGATTATTAAAATTTATATTATATTATAATATTATATTATATATGTTTTTTATAAATTTACCATATTGTGTGTTTTTCATAACATCATGGGAATGTTATAATTCCCTCACACATCTAGGCTCTTTCTCCTTCATTCTAATGAGGGGTGTTACACATAACATAATGAATAATTGAACACTACATCAAAAACTAAGGATGTACTATACAGTGGCTAACTGAACATAATAAAAAAAATAATGGTAAGGGAGAATAGAAATAAACTACTTCTCCTTAATGAGATGTTTAATTTATTAAGAATATTTATTGAAGTCTTTATAATAAACACAAATATCTTCTGGTTGTTATATATGCACCTCAAAATGACCTCACAGAAACAATCACATAAGAAATGACCTCAATATCTGCTTTAAAACAGACTAATGAAAATTTAGGCTTGAAAAAAATTCTTAGATACCACCTAGTGTAAATTTTCAGTTTAAAAATTACCAGGGGAATTGATTTGAGCCAAAACAGAACCCAATTTCTTTATGTATGTCCCAAATAGTTCATAAAATACACCAACTAATACAATTATTCAATTCAGTGCCATAAATGTGAAAACAAAACAAGAAGTCATTGAAGCTTGATTTACTTAAATTGCACAATGTGTGAAACCCTTTAATATTTGGAAATATGGCATGTGCTGGGATGTGTGAATGGAAATTTTCTATTTGTTTTCATAAATTTTTATTTAAATTCTAGTTAGTTAACATACAGTGTAATATTAGTTTCAAGTGTACAATATATCATTTCAACACTTCCAAAGAACACCCAATGCTCATCACAATAAGTGCACTCTTCTTTTTTTTTAATTTTTAAAATGATGATTGATGATGATGATGATTTTTAATAAGTGCACTCCTTAATCCCCATCACCTATTTAATCCATCCTCCCCCACGTCCATCCCCCCTGGTAACCATCAGTTTGTTCTCTATATTTAATAGTCTGTTTCTTGGTTTCTCTGTCTCTTTCACAAAGTCTAGAGAAAGGCTGGAACAGTATAGTTGGGCATCCTCTCAAATATCTGTGCTCACCCAGATATTTCCACTAGATCTATGATTTATGTTGTCTCTCCTCTCATTTTCATTAATATTCCAAACTCTAGTCATTTTAGGCCTGTGTTTAATCTTACGTTTTAAAATTTTCCTTTTTATTTTCAGCTCTACTGTGCATTTTCCTTATATACCTCCACTACTCTTACATACACTTAATTTTCCTCTTATTAAGTCGCTTTTCTTCAAAATATCCTTTTTAAAAAAATCAACCTGGGTCTTCTCTATTATGCATCAACAATTGGCATGAAAACATATAGAAGGACCAATATACTTTAGCTAGAATGTTAAGATTTTTCAATTTCATATAAATAATGAGACACTTAGTCTCTTTATTTTTTTAATTTTTGATTTTTTTTTTAAAGTTTTTTTTTACTTAAATTCAATTTAGTTAACATATGGTGTATTATTAGTTTCAGGGATAGAATTAACAATTCATCAGTTGCATATAACACTCAGGGCTCATTAAATCAAGTGCCCTCTTTAATGCCCATCACCCAGTTACCCCATCCCCTCACCCACCTCCCCTCCAGCAACCCCATTTTGTTTCCTATAGTTCAGCATCTCTTATGTTTTGCTTCCCTCTCTGTTTTTATTTTATTTTATTTTTCTTTCCCTTCCTCTATGTTCATTTTTTTGTTTCTTAAATTCCACATATGAGAGAAATCATGTGGTATTTTGTCTTTGACTGACTTATTTTGCTTAGCATAATAAACTCTAGTTCCATCCATGTTATTGCAAATGGTGAAATTTAATTGTTTTTTATAGCTGAGCAATATTCCATACTTAATCTCATTTTTAAAATAACAAGGGACACTTGGGTGGCTCAGATGGTTAAGCATCTGACCTCAGCTCAGGTCATGATCCCAGGGTCCTGGACCCTGAGCTGGGCTTCCTGCAAGCAGGGAGCCCACTTTTCCCTCTTTTCCCTGTTCATGCTTTCTCTCTCACTCAAATAAATGAATAAAATCTTTTAAAAAATAACAAATAAACTGGCAGTTCTTCATATTGATTGCATTGGGAATAAAATTATATTTGTTATTTTTTTTAGTTTTATATACCCTTGTTTCAGAAAATTTGGGTTTCCTCAACAAATATTCATCATTAGAATAAGTGAAATTACCTAGTATATAGTGGTCATACAAATAAATGAATTAGCGACCTAAGAATGAGTTTGTCACTGGTTTCAATATTTAGCATATCTCATTCTTTAAGGCACTCTTCTATGTCCAAATGTTAGAAATGGGAATGAAACTTTTTTTTTGGTATATTAGCATAATGTTTTAATTCTGTGAAAAAAATAAAGACATGCCATTTTTGTGTGTCATTAATACAAAGTTCTCTATTTCCCTCTGAAGAATACTAGTATTAATGTTGTCTCTCTCATTTTCATTATTGACAAAAAAATTGACAAAAAAATCATTGAGAATATCAATACATAATCAGGATATTTCCTGGGGAAAATTTCACCAGCAAAATGATTTCAAATTAATTGTCTCCAAAGAGAACTTTGTGATAGGCATAGACAACTTAACATTAATATGTATATTACAGAGAGGCCCTCAGGAATCTGCTGTGTTTTTGGAAGTATATTTTATTTTGTTTGAGGTATGTAATAATACATAGAACTTGTAGATATAAAATAGAAACAGCTTGATATATCACTACTTATGCCACGAGTCATTAAAGTGTCCAAAGTAAAAATGAATAATTGGATTTCTCAACAACTTAATTGAATTTCATGTAATATATTTGAAACTGCTATTTTGCTTAGAATGTTTCTGAAGGGACTGAAAGATAGATATTAAGGATAAATGCAATGATAAATAATCTTTAGTCAAGTAGATATTCAGTATCAAAAAGTATTATATGAATTAGACAAAATTTAGATTTTTTTGGATTTTATTTATTTATTTGAAAGAGAGAGAGAGAGAGAGAGAGAGAGAACAGGTGGTGGGGAGAGGAGAGGGAGAGGGAGAAGCAGGCTTCCCGCTGAGCAGGGACCCCAGTGCTGGGCTTGATCTCAAGACCCTGGGATCATGACAGGAGCCAAAGGCAGCTGCTTAACTGACTAAGCCAGCCAGGTACTCCCAAAATTTTGACTTTTAAACCTAAATCAAAGGTTTCATAAGACCATGAAAATATTAGGAAAAAATACATTATTTCAAATTTGAAATCTGGAAGTCCAAAAAAATTTTGGTAGCAGGTGGGGGGGTGGAAAGTGGGGCATGCTTTGGATTGAGTTTTGTTTGCTGTATAATTAATTTGAAA
Source organism: Callorhinus ursinus (assembly GCF_003265705.2). Classification (NCBI taxonomy): domain Eukaryota; kingdom Metazoa; phylum Chordata; class Mammalia; order Carnivora; family Otariidae; genus Callorhinus; species Callorhinus ursinus. The sequence goes on from NW_027397167.1 coordinate 770,084, forward strand.
CTCTAGGGAAATATCTATATAGTTTGATATTTTAGAGACAAGGCAAAATAAATGGGGTCTAGAGACCATAATCAATAACTTTTGAGAAACTTATAAATAATTATATTTCTAACCAGTTCTTCACTTCTCTACTGTCACCTCCTTGGCTTTACCCTGGTTCCCCTGGATGCTGCAGGTACACCCTTACTGGTCACCATGTTTGCTGATTAACACACCTAAGCAATCATACTTCAGTAAACATTAGACTTTCTCAATGTTAAGTCATTTCATGTCATTCTACATCTTTATGCTACCGCTTAAAATGCTTCCTTAATAATTGCTTAATTAAAAACAAATTTGAAGCAAATTTAATCTGACTCCCTAGGATCACATTACTCATACCTCTCCAGGCTACATTAATTAATTAATTAATTGGTTAATTAATTGGTTAATTAATTAAGTGCTTTACCTATAACACACAAATACATCTGGTGTTCTGCCCCCTTGAACTGTAAAGGTTTGGGCATTTTATACATTTAGCCCTTTACTCGTTGTAGTGAAACATACCTCATTAGTTCCCAAAATGACACATTGCAGTGAAGCTTTTAAAGACCTGAAAATGAGGTTCTCTTTTGTTCCCTAGAAGTTTATATCACATGACTTAATAACGTTTTATTATAACATTGAAAAAAATTCTAGAAACAAACAAATGCATAAATAAAAAGCTCCCTTCCCCATACAGATTAACAAAAACAAAATTATTCTCAAAAGATAAGTGAATACTCTGTTCTTCCATAGGAAATATTTTAAAGGGTTCTTTGATTAATTAAGATAAGACTCCAAGACTTGGTCTGAGAACTGAAAGTAAAAACTTACAGTATTAAATTCTTCTCTAAATTAAGATATACAGGTGTAAGGGTAGTGATACCATACAGACTTTCACTGTGCTAGTGCCACAATATGAGGAAGGGGCAGGATGGTACAGGGAATTATTACAACAGGAATTCAGTAGTGATTTAGGAAAACACCAACCTGGAGACGTGTTAGAACAAATTGAGAAAAAGGCCAATGAGGAATTTCTTGTGATCAAGGATGGACATAAAAATTCAGGAATAGGTTAATTATTTTCCTTCTAGGTTCTCTATTGCCTGTCTACCGGTAGGTACATTGTTTGACTCACAAGTTTCATATTTCTTATCTAGGAAATAAAGAAAATATTTTTAAAGTTGTTGCCTGTGACATTTGGAAAGAAAGAACTGGCAATCAGTGAACTAAGTCACAGAACTCTTTGTGACCAGATGGGAAATAACTAAAGGTCTTGTGCATGCATTAAATACAGTTCCCATTAGAGTGATTGCCATGGTGTACATTTGAAAACTAAATTAATAAATAATATTGTGGTTTTCCTAGGACTTCTAGGTAAGGCAAATTATCCAGAATGGTGTGGAGAAACCAGAACTTTAGCTCTGACTTCATCCTGCTAGGAATCTTTGATCACAGCTTCACCCACACCTTCCTCTTTTCTCTGGTCTTGGGCATCTTCACGGTGGCCTTCATGGGTAACACTACTATGATTCTCCTCATTTACTTTGACACCCAGCTCCATACACTTTCTCCTCAGCCATCTCTCCCTAATGGACCTCATGTTCATCTGCACCACTGTACCCAGGATGGCCTTCAACTATTTGTCTGGCAGGAAGTCCATCTCTCTGGCTGGTTGTGGAGCCCAGATATTCTTCTATGTGTCCTCACTTGGAGCTGAATGTTTCCTGTTGGCTCTCATGGCCTATGACCACTATGTGGCTATATGCCACCCACTTCGATACACCATCCTCATGAATCAGAAACTCTGTGCCCTCATGACTGCTGCTTCCTGGATCTTGGGCTCTCTTGATGGCATTATTGTGCTTGTAGAAGTCCTGTCACTCTCTTACTGCAGCTCTCTAGAAATTCATCACTTTTTCTGTGATGTTGCTGCCCTTTTCCCTCTATCTTGCACAGACACCTCTGCTTTTGAAAGACTGCTTTTCATCTGCTGTGTGGTGATGTTAATACTGCCAGTCTCTGTGATCATTATTTCCTATTCACATGTCCTCTGAGCTGTCATCTGCATGAGCTCTACAGAAAGTCACCGCAAAGCCTTTACCACCTGTTCCTCCCACCTGTCTGTGGTTGGACTCTACTATGGTGCTGCCATGTTCATGTACATGAGACCAGCTTCTAACCACACACCAGACCAGGACAAGATAGTATCTGCCTTCTACACCATCCTCACCCCTATGCTGAACCCTCTCATCTACAGCCTCTGCAACAAAGAAGTGTCCAGGGGACTTCAGAAACTAATGAAGAAAGGAAAGTTAATGTAATTTTTTTTCAAATATAATTGAGTGCTCACTCAGGTTCATACTCTTCCAAGGAAGCTGGAATCCCTTGGCCATCAGAGGATGCTATAATATATAAACATCATGTGAAAAATAGGCTGTATTTAGAGATTAGCATAGGCTATTTTACTCCCAATGAATTTTAGTTATATTACTATTTATTAGTAATAAGTACTTGACTTTGAACCCAGTTATAAGTCTTATAGTTCTTTGCTGTGCCCAAGAAAAAATGCTGGAGTTGCAACACTGCTTTTGTTGAGTGACTTTTGCTTAAGGATTACTTACCTGGGAGTAGATAAGTGTTACCCTCCTTGAACCTGGGTATTGACTGTTTTATTCCTGACTCTTTACATAATTACAAACCATTTACAAGTAGGGATTTAGTATTGACACTTTCTCCAATCAAGTCTTATGTCTGTACAAAATAGCTCTTACTTAGATCACCACATCAAAAACTAATGATGTATTGTATGGTGAATAACATAATAATAAAAAAACAAAAAACCAAAAAACCCAAAATAGCTCTTAGAATGTCCTACATATTTTTTTTCACCTTTAAATTAAAAGCGGATATGTTAACAAATCCAGCTAAAATACCTTTGCAAAAAAATGCTTTGGCCTTTCTTCTAAATCATGATTTATCTTATGACTCATTCGTCTTTATATTGCTAACTATAATCTATCTGAAGAAATTAGAAAACCCTTAGTTATTGGAATTGCTAACTATGGCTATATTATCTTATTATTTACTTTTTTCAATTTTTCATTTTTTGTTAAGTTCAATTAGCTAAAATATAATATATCATTAGTTTTTGATGTAATGTTCAATGATTCATTAGTTGCATATAACACCCAGCGCTCATCGGATCATGTGTCCTCCTTAATGCCCATCACAGAGTTATGCCACCCCTACACCCCTCCCTTCTGCAACCCTCAATTTGTTTCTAGCAGTCCAGAGTCTCTCATGATTTGTCTCCCTCTCTCATTTCCTCCACTCCAGATTTCCATCCTTCCCCTATGATCCTCTGCCCTATTCTTTATATTCAACATGTGAGTGAAACTATATGATAACTATCTTAATCTGCTTTACATATTTCACTTAGCATAATACACTCCAGTTCCATCCATGTCAGTACAAATGGTGGGGATTCATTCTTTCTGATAGCTGAATAATATTCCATTATTTACATAAACCAAATCTTTATCTATTGATCTGGCAAAGGACATCTTGGCTCTCTCCACAGATTGGGGTTTTGTGGACATTGTTGTTATGAACATTGGGGTGCATGTGCCCCTTCTTTTCACTACATATGTATCTTTGGGGTAAATACCTAGTAGTGCAATTCCTGGGTCCTAGGGTAGTTCTACTATTAATTTCTTGAGGAACGTCCAGACTGTTTCCCAGAGTGGCTATACCAACTTGCAACCCCACCAACAGTGTAAAAGGCTTCTCTGTTCTCCACAACCTCACCCAGCATTTGTTGTTCCCTGTCTTCTTAATTTTGGCCATTCTAACTGGTGTAAGGTGGTATCTCACTGTGGTTTTGATAGGCACTTCTGTGATGGTAAGTGATGTAGAGCATTTTTTTATGTGTCTATTAGTCATTTGGATGTCTTCTTTAGAGAAGTGTCTGTTCATGTCTTCTGCCCATTTCTTGACTGGATTTTTTTTGGGGGGTGGTATTGAGTTTGGTAAGTTCTTTATAAAAGAACTTGGACACCAGCCCTTTATCTGAAATGTCATTTGCAAATATCTTCTCCCATTTGGTAGTTGCCTTTTAGTTTTGTTGACTGTTTATCTGGCTGTGAATTAGATTTTTATCTTGATGAAGTCTCAGTAAGTAGTTCATTTTTATTTTTTTCCCTTTGCCTTTAGAGACATGTCTTGCAAGAAATTGCTGCGACCAATTTTGAAGAGGTTACTGCCTGTGTTCTCTAGGATTTTAATGGATTCCTGTCTCACATTGAGGTCTTTCATTCATTTTGAGTTTATCTTTGTCCATGGTGTAAGAGAATGGTCCAGGTTCATTCTTCTGCTTGTGGTAGGCAATTTTCCCAGCACCATTTAATAAAGAGACTGTCTTTTTTCCATTGGATATTCTTTCCTTCTTTGTCAAAATAGTTGGCCATAGAGTTGAGGGCCTATTTCTGAGCACTCTATTCTGCTCCATTAGTCTATGTGTCACTTTTTGTGCCAGTACCATGCTGTCTTGATGATCACAGTCCTGTAATATATCTTTTTTAAAAGATTTTATTTATTTATTAGAGAAAGAGAATGAGAGAGAGAGAGCATGAGAGGGGGGAGGGTCAGAGGGAGAAACAGACTCCCCGCCAAGCAGGGAGCCCAACGTGGGACTTGATCCTAGGACTCCAGGATCATGACCTGGGCTGAAGGCAGTTGCTTAACAAACTGAGCCACCCAGGCACCCAGTCCTGTAATATATCGTGAAGTAAGGCATTGTGATGTCCCGAGCTTTGGTGTTCTTTTTCAACATTCTCTTGCTGATTTTAGGTCTTTTCTGGTTCCATTCAAATTATAGGATTGTTTGTGCCAGCTCTGTGAACAATGTTGATGGTATTTGAATAGGGATAGCATTGAAAGTGTAGATTGTTCTGGGCAGCATAGGCATTTTCACAATGTTTATTCTTCCAATCCATGAGCTTGGAATATTTTTTGCATCTTTTTTTCTGGCTTCCTCCATTTCTTTTATAAGTGTTCTGTGGTTTCTAGCATGTAGATCCTTTACCACTCTGGTTAACTTTATTCCTAAGTCTCTCATGGTTTTTGGTGTAATTGTAAATGGGATTCATTCCTTAAATTCTCCTTCTTCAGACACATTGTTTGTGTACAGAAATGCCACTGAATTCTGTGCATATTTTGTATCCTGCCACGTTGCTGAATTGATTTTTGAGTTGTAGCAATTTTGGGGTGGAGTCTTTAGGCTTTTCTACATAAACATCATGTAATCTGCATAGAATGAGTTTAACTTCTTTTTGGCCTATTTTAATGTTTTTATTTATTTTTGTTGTCTGACTGCTGAGGCTAGGTCTTCTAGTACTATGATGAACAATAGTCGTGTTTGTGGGCATCCCTGTTATGTTCCTGACCTTAAGGGAAAAGCTCTCAATTTTTCCCCATTGAGAATGATACTCACTGCAGGCTTTTCATAGATGGATTTTATGATATCAAGGTATGTTCCCTCTATCCATATATTTTGAAGAATTTTAATCAGAAAAGGATACTGTATTTTGTCAAATGCGTTTTCTTCATCAATTGAGAGTTCTTCTCTTTTCTTTTATTAATGTCATCTATCAAATTGATTAATTTGTGAATGTTGAAACACCCTTGCAGCCCAGGAATAAATCCCATTTGGTCATGGTGAATAATCCTTTCAATGTACTCTTGGATCCTATTAGCTAGGATCTTGGTGAGCATTATGGCATCCATGTTCATCTGGGTTATTGTTCTGTAATTCTCCTTTATCATGGGGTCTTTCTCTGGTTCTGGGATCAAGGTAATGCTGGCCACATAGAAAGAGTATGCAAGTTTTCCTTCCATTTCTGTTTTTTGAAACAGCTTCAGTAGAATAAGTATTATTTCTTCTTTAAAAGTTTGGTAGAATTTGCCTGGGAAGCCACTTGGCCCTGAACTATTGTTTTTTTGGGAGGTTTTTAATTATTGCTTCAATTTAGTTACCAGTTTTTGGTCTATTCATATTGTCTATTTCTTCCCCTTTAGTCTTGGTAGTTTATAAGTTTCCAGGAATGCATCCATTTCTTCGAGATTGCCTAATTTGTTGGCATATAGTTGCCCATAATATGTTCTAACAATTATCTCTATTCCCTTGGTATTAGTTGTGATCTCTCCTCTTTCATTCATGATTTAAATAATTTGGGTCTTTTCTCTTTTCTTTTAGGTAGGTCTGGCCAGAGGTTTATCGATCTTATTAATTATTTCAAAGAACTAGGTTCTAGCTTTGTTGGTCTGTTCTGCTGTTTTTCTGGTTTCTATTTTATTGATTTCTGCTCTAATCTTTATTATTTCTCTTCTCCTGCTAGGTTTAGGCTTTATTTCTCTTCTTTCTCCAGTCCTTAAGTGTAAGTTTAGTTTGTGTATTTGGGATTTTTCCAATTTTTTGAGAGAGACTTGTACTGCTATATACTTCCATCTTGGAAGAACCTTTGCAGTATCCCGTATGTTTTGAATTGACTGACGTGTGTTCATTTTCATTAGTTCACATGAATTATTTAAGTTATTTAATTTCCTGATTGACCCATTCATTCTCTAGCAGGATGTTCTTTAACCTCCAAGTGTTTGAGTTCCTTCCAAACTTCTTTTTGTGATTGAGTTCCAGTTTCAAATCATTGTAGTCTGAAAGTATGCAAGGAATGATCTCAATCTTTTGGTATCAGTTCAGACCTGATTTGTTACACAATATCTGATCTATTCTGGAGAAATTTCCATGTGCACTTGAAAAGAATGAGTATTCTGTTGTTTTAGAATGGAATGATCTGTATATATCTACGATGTCCAACTGGTCTACTGTGTCCTTCAAAGCTCTTTTTTCTTTATTGATATGCTCAGATGATTTGTCTATTGCTGTGATTGGAGTGTTGAAGTCTCCTACTATTATTGTATTATTATCAATATGATTATTTTGGTTATTAATTGGTTTATATAATTGGCTGTTCCAATATTATGGGGAATAGATATTTACAATTGTTAGATCTTGTTGGATAGACCCTTTAAATATGATATAGTTTCCCTCTACATCTCTTACTACAGTCTTTGGTTTAAAATGTAATTTGTGTGATATGAGGATTGCTACCCCAGGTTTTTTTTTTTTTTTTTTTTTTTGCGGTCCATTAGCATGGTAAATGCTTCCTTATCCTTTCACTTTCAATCTGGAGGTGTCTTTAGGTCTAAAATGAATCTCTTGTAGAAAGCATATGTATAGGTCCTGCTTTTTATCCAATCTGATACTCTGTGTCTTTTTATTGGAGCTTTTAGCCCATTAACATTTAGAGTAACTATTGAAAGTTATGATTTTAGTGCCATTGTATTGCCTGTAAAGTACCTGTTTCTGTAGATTTTCTCTCTTTCTGGTCTATGTCACTCTTGGTGTCTGTCTTTGGTTAGAGTATCCCCCTTTATATTTCTGGCAGGACTGGCTTGGTGGTCACATATTCTTTCAGTTTCTGTTGTTTCTAGAAGCTCTCTATCTCTCCATCTGTTCTGAATGACAGCTTTGCTGGATAAAGTATTCTTGACTACCTGTTCTTCTCATTTAGTACCCTGAATGTATCTTGCCAGCCCTTTCTGGCCTGCCAGGTTTCTGTGGATATGTATGGTGTTATTCTGATATTCCACCCTCCATGTCTCAGGAATCTTCTCTCCCTAGCTGCTCTCAGGATAGGTTCTTTGGGTCTAAGATTTGCAAGCTTCACTATTATATGTCAGGGGATTTATCTATTTTTATTGATTATTAGAGGGGTCTTCTCTAAACACATGAATGTTTATTTCCTTCCCCAGATTAGAGAACGTCTCAGGTATGATTTGCTCAAATATACCTTGTAGACCTCCCTCTCTTTCCACACCCCCTTGGATCCCAAAGATTCTTACATTGGTTCTTTTCAATGCATCATTAAATTCTCAAGGCCTTTCTTCATGGGTTCTTAGTTGTTTTTCTCTCTTTTCCTCAACTCCCTTCTGAGCCATCAGCCTGTGGTCTAGATCACTTATTCTCTCTACTGCTTCATTGACCCTAGCTGTTAGAGCATCCATCTTAGACTGAATCTCATTCACAGCATTTTTAAGTTCTCCCTGATTATTTCTCATTTCTGCCCTGAGAGATTGTGTATTGTTACTTATGCTTTTTTCAAGCCTAGCTATTAACTTTATAATTTTTATCCTGAACTCTATCTTTGACATCTTGTGTATATCCATAATGATCAGCTCTGTGGTAGAGAATATTGTTTCTGGTTCTTTTCTTTGTTGTGAGTTCCTCCTTCTAGTCATTCTGCCCAAGGAAGAATGGGCAAATGAATGAACCAAATACAAAATATCAACCATGACCCAAGCACAATGTATCCTAGAAAAATCAGAAGTGGTCAGAAGCCACCACAGAAAATCAGACAAAACCAAAATGCAACAAAACGTATATATATAATATATATATATTATATATATATATAGGGTGGAAGAGATTATAATCTCATAGGGTGGACACAGAACACAGAAGGGTTGTCCTTTTATTCCTGATTGAATTTTTGTCTGTGTGTTAGAAGGCACTATCTCCAAAAATTGCAAAGGAAAAAACATTTGTAACTATATAAAAGTAAAATTGAATAGGGAGAAAAAGGGACTAGATTAAAACATATCTTTAAAATGTAGATGTGATAAAAATAAAGGTTAAAAAGTGGCTTAAAAATATGAGCTGGTAAAATAAGAATCTAGTTGAAATGAGAAAAATGTAAAGAAAAAAATGGAAAATTTTATTATTTCTTTCTTTATTTTTTAAAAGATTTTATTTATTTATTTGACAGAGAGAGACAGAGAGAGAGGGAACACAAGCTAAGGGAGTGGGAGAGGGAGAAGCAGGCTCCCCGCCAAGCAGGGAGCCCGATGCGAGGCTCTATCCCAGGACCCTGGGACCATGACCTGAGCCGAAGGCAGATGCTTAAAGACTGAGTCACTCAGGCACCCCAGAAATGGAAAATTTTAAAATGAAGTTTAAACGAGTTGTGAGGATACACCTGGAGCTCAATATACTGTTTTCTCTTGGTGCTGGATATTTACAGTCTCCTGGGATCCATAAGCTTGTCATTTACCTGTTCTTTCAGTCTGTCTTCTGGGGAGGGGCCTGCTGTACTCCTTCATAGGTACCTTTGCTTGGATGGAGTTGCAAGAGGGATGGGCTTAATGTAAGCTTGTCCTTTCTGTGGTTTTTATTCCCTGGCAGCTTTAAATGTCTCTTCAGAGGGACAGAACAAAAATGGCCTTGACTGGATCTCTGGCCCAGAGCCACAGCATCAGGGTCTCCCTCTTCAATAAACTATACAGCTCAAACTGTCTCCACTTCTGTGTGCACCAAGCTCTGCAGAAACCTGTGTGTCATACCCACTGTAGTTCTCCTGGGGGGATTCCCAGACACCTGCAACCATCTCTGAGCTTTGTGTATTTGGGACTGCTAGTATTTATATGCTTGTGCCCATGAACCTTTCCCCACTATTCCCAGGTCAGGGCTGGGTGCTGCCCTACTGTCTTTTCTGGGCCACTACCACTCTGAGAGCTGTTGCCTGGTGGTGGGCACAGCCATTTTGACCCCCCCAGTGGTTGGTAAATGGCCCTCACAATACAGTCTTTTTCCAGGTGCTCAGGCAAAAAGCAGTATTCTTACAGGCCCGGTTCACACTTTACGGCAACACAAGCTGAGAGTTCCTCCTGGTCCACTGACCTTAACCAGTTTCTCTGCTCTGCTGCTTGGCCACTCTATTAGTTCAGGCACACTGATTCTTTCTGTGTCTCCTGGGATCCGGGGAACACAGTGACGCACCTAGAATTCTGCTTTTCCATCCCCTGAGCCCCTTTCAGAAAGAGATACCTGTCACTGGAGCAGATTTCTGAAGATACCAATTTTGTTCTCCATAGTTCCATCATTTCTGGTAGGCAGCTTATGGAGGCTCACTCCTGCTCCATTTATCTTCCAATATTTTCCCACAGTTTCAGGACTCCTCACCTCCTACCTTGCAAAAAGCAGTCATTTTTCTGCTTGTAGATTTCCACATATATTTTCTTACATTTCAGGCTGAATTCATAGGTGTTCAGAATGGTTTGATGGCTATCCAACTATGTTCAAGGACCACATCCTAGCTACAATTATTTTAATACAGCTCTGAAAAGTGAGTCCTTATAAACTATCTGACAAAACTATCAAAAGTTTTCATGAAAAGAATTCACAGCCTCTCATTCTTTTATGCCAATCCCATTATTCCATGGAGTTCCCACAGTTTGATGTAGCCAAACTAATTAATTTGTTGCAATTTGTATACCCAAGAAACCTACATCTTTAAAAATTGAAAGTAACCCCTGCCTGTTTCATAGATACTATCTTGATTTTTGTCTATATGGTTTTAATCCAATCTTATTATAGTATATTATTTCTCTATATAAGTATTTGTTTTATAAAAATGAACCTTATGCCTTAATAAACTCCACCATGGGTTATAATCTGCTGTATCCCTTTTTATCAAAATAGAAATATATTGGACAAGTAGAAAATTCTCAGTAAGTTTATACACTTGGTAATAAGTAGGAAACCACTGTCTAATCCAAGGTCAAAATTTTTGTTTTCTTTTAAGATTCTTATAACTTGGTTCTTAATTTTATGTCATTAATTCATTTGAGGTTTTTTTTTAATATGATGTATGATAGGGATTCCGATTCATTATTTTGCCAGTTGTCACAGTTTCATTATTTGAAGAGACTATGATTTCCACATTGAATTGTTTTTGTACCCTTGTTGAAATTGGTTGATGACTGATTGATTGATTAATTGACCCTTATGTTAATAATGCAATGCTTTGATTACTGTAGCCTCATTGTAAGTTAGAAGTCAGGAAGTGTGAGTGCTCTGTTTTTCTTGGTCAAAATTATTTTAGGTATGTTGGGTCTCTGGGATTTCCATATAAATTTTAGGATCAGCTTATCAATTTCTGGAAAAAAAAGAGCAGCTTGGATTTTTATTGAGATAATGCTGCATCTATATGTGAATTGGGGGGAATTTGTATATTAACAATAATAAGTCCTACAAATCATACATATAATATTTTTTAAAAATTTCTGTTTTTAGCATTTCTTTCATTTTTCGGGTAATTTATGGGTGTACAAAACTTTAATTTATGAAATTTTATGCTAGTATTTTATTCTTTTTGATACTATTATAAATAGACTATTTATCTAATTCAATTTTCCTATTGTTCATTGCTGGTATCAGTTTGTTAGTTTTTTGACATGCAGATAATTGCATTTGTTGAAATTTCTTTCCTATGTTTGATTATATTTCTTCCTCTTTTTATGTACTTTCTATATTTCAATAGAAATCTTTGTGAAGATGATCTCTTTCATGATTATATAAGTCAATAAGGACTCCTCAATGTTTATAACCAAATCTATATTTTTATGGTTTGTGTCCATGAAAGACACAAATTGACAGGGTCTCCTAGGGAATCTGCCTTTGAGATAGATTGGAATATCATGTCTTCCTTTTGCAGACATATTTATGGTTCTCTTGATAAATATACTTTGAAGAGTAATCCTGAAGTAATTCCAAAAATATTTAGCTTGTTCCCACCTCAAATGTTGCCTAATTTCATTGTCTACACTATTTCTTTCTTTTCTTGAATGTTACATAGTATGGCAAAAATTCTGCACTGCAATGTTCACAAATTAGCTTTGCCACTAAATATGTAATAAGGAGAAAAATAAATATAACTTCAATGTTTTGATTTGTATGGCTTTTCAATGAGATAAAAATGATAGTAATATAATAACTGTGAGAATGTGTTTACATACTTGTGGTACTTAGAACAGTTTACATACTTGTACTTAGAACAGTTTCTTGCACATAAATACATTGCAAGAATGAGATTTTTAATATGATGAGGCCTAAAATATATTGATATTGTGTTTTTTATACATGTGGACACACACACATACATAGCTATATTGTGTTTTTTATACATGTGGACACACACACATACATAGCTATATACATATGTATTGATTAAATTTCTTTTGTTCACACACATAAGCTTTAAAAATATATATAGTTTTAGTTTATTTTTTTATTTTATTTTTTTACCTCCACTAATTAGATCATTTAGGTTTTATTTTTATTAACCCACATTATTTTTTCTAATTGATAATGTTCTTTTTCTTCCATAGGTGAACTATACCCCTATTGCATATTTAACTGTTTAATATATTATTATAATAAAATTTAACATGTGCTAAAACACTGGCTTCTTAGGTGCCCATTTGATTTTCAATTGTGATCATTTATAACTGAAATCATTAATAATTTTGTGGAATCCTCATCCTTTGGAGTCATTTCCTTGCCTATCACTTATTCATTAATTCAAATGAATATGTATAGAATGCAAAGTATACAATAAACAATGCACTTTTTTAAGGGGGTTAAAAGTGAGTACTGTATTATTTCTGATTTCAAGGAATTTTTAATTAAGCAAGAGAAATAAGTAGAAGCAGAAGAAATTATACTACATTTTTAAAGGTTATGATCAGTGTAATTCCCATGGCTGCCCAAATTACTCATCCAAATTCTAGGGGCTATTAATATTTTGGATGTTACTCCTGTAATTGTTTCATCTTATGGACAAAAGATATTTTGCAAATGTAATTAAGGTTAAAAGTCAATTGACTTCATTTGAGATCTTGCATGTTTGTGGCTAATCTAATCACATAAGTCCTTTAAAGTCAAGAGTTTTATCTGGCTGGTATTAAGAGGGTAATAAGGTATATTCAAATGATGAGAGGGATTTGGCATGCCTTTGCTGTCTTTGAAGATGGAGAAACCATGTGCAGGGGGGGGCCTGGGAACTGAGAACAACTCCTGGCTGACAGTCAGTAAAGAAATGGTAACTTCAATACTATTGCCATGAGGGTCAGAATTCTGGAAACAACATGAATGAGCTTAGCAATGCATTTTTCTCCATAGCCTCCTGATTAAAGCCAGTCTGCTGATGCCTTCATTTTGACTGTGAGAACCTACAGAGAGAATCTACCCAACTCTACCTGGACTTGACCTGTGTGACTGTGAACTAATAAATGAGTGGAAATTTAAGTCACTGAGTTTGTAGTTATTTGTCACACATGAATAAAAAAATTGATGCTACAGGGGCAGAGCAAGATGGCAGAGGAGTAGGAGACCTGGATTTCATCTGGTCTCAGGAATTCAGCTGAATAGGGATCAAACCATTCTCAACACCTACGAACTCAACAGGAGACCAAAGAAGAGAGTAGCAACAACTCTCTGAACAGAGAAGCGACCACTTAATGGAAGGTAGGACGTGTGGAGAAGTGAATCCGAGGCGATATTCGGGAGGCTAGACGGCGGGGGAGGGGGCCTCTGTTGGCCACTTCTGGAAAGTGAGAGAGCCACGGAACACAAAATCGGAACTTTTAGAAGTTGGATCCCCTGAGGGACGTCGCTCCAGTGGCTAAGCTGGGGGTGGAACTCTCACGGGACAGTGTGGTCTCAGGACCCTCGGGGTCAAGAAAGACCAGGGGTGCCTGAGAACAGCACAGCTCCCAGGTATCGGAGCGGGGAAGCCGGCTGCAGAGACAGAGCCAGGTGCGGGCTCTCAGCTCGGGGTTGCCATAAACTGTGATCAGCAGCACAGTTGGGCCACTGCTCCTCCAGCAGGGACCCAAAAAGCAGCAGATCCGGGGAGACTCCCCTTCCTCCTCCGGGAGGAGCAGCGCGGGAGTGCACCGCAGAGATCTGCTGGGTTTGGAGACTCCACACGGGGTCAGGAGCCAGAGATAGAAACTCTCGGTCACAGGCCAGGTGAGCATGGAGTGCGGCCGAAGACTGGGGACACGGGACTGACTGCTTTTCTCTGTGGGTGCACTGAGGAGTGGAGCCCCGAGTTCTTGGCTCCTCCGGGTGGAGATTGGGAGGCCACCATTTTCACTCTGGTCTTCCAAAGCTGTTTGGAGAGCTTGCAGGGAACAAAAGCTCCCGAGAGCAAACCTGAGCAGATTGCTTAGCCTGGACCGACAAGAGCGGGGCAATTCCGCCTCCCGCAAAGACAGTTGGGAACCTCGGCAACAGGCCCCTCCCCCAGAAGATCAGCAGGAACAGCCAGCAAGCCAAGACCAAGTTTACCGATCAAGGAGAACAGGAGAACTCCAGCACTAAGGGAATACTGCACATAGAATTCATGGCTTTTTTACCATGATTCATTAGTTTTTTAAAGTTAATTTTCTTAACTGTTTTTTTTTTGAATTTTTCTTTTTCCCTTTTTCAACCAACACCTTATCAATCCCCTTTTTAAAAAAAAACATTTTTTTTAATTTTTTTTATTGTTATGTTAATCACCATAAAAAAAAACATTTTTTATTTTTCTTTTGTAGAGTCATATTTTATCCCTTCATAGTAGTTACTCTTATTTTTGGCATATATATATAAGTTGTTCACTCTTTAAAATTTTGAGATACAGTTTCTTCTAACAGATCAAAATATACCCTAAATCACTAGTGTATGACTTTGTTCTCATCTCCTGCCTGATCACATTCTCGCCCCCACTTTTTTTTAAAAATCTTCTTTCTTTTTTCAAACAACTTCTTATCTTATCAATTCCTTTTATAAAATCTTTTATAATTTTCATCTTTACAGTCATCTTCCATCCCTTCATTGTATCAACCCTTATTTTGTACATATATAAGTCTTTCTTCCTTTAAAATTTTAGGAAGCACTTTCTTCTAACAGACCAAAATACGTCCCAAATCCAGTGTGTGGCACTGATCTATGCACTAGCCTGATCATATTTGATCATATTCTGTTTTTTTTGTTTTCTTCTGTTTTTGTTTGTTTTTTTCTTTTTTTTCCTCCTCTTTCTTTTTTCTTTCTTTCCCTTTCTTTTCCCCTGGTTTCAGGTCTTTTCTGATTTGTATAGAGTATATTTGCTGGGGACGTTCTTAACCTGTTAGCATTTTGTTCTCTCATTCATCTATTCTCCTCTGGACAAAATGACAAGACGAAAAAAATCACCACAGCAAAAAGAACAAGAGGTAGTACCCTCTCCCAGGGGCATACTCAATACGGACATTAGTATGATGTCGGACCTAGAGTTCAGAATCATGACTTTAAAGATACTAAGTGGGCTTGAAAAAAGCGTGGAAGTTATTAGAGAACCCCTTTCTGGAGAAATAAAAGAACTAAAATCTAACCAAGTCAAAATAAAAAAAAGCTATTAATGAGGTGCAAAAAAAATGGGGGCACTAACTGCTAGGATAAATGAGGCAGAAGAGAGAATCAGCGATATAGAAGACCAAATGATGGAAAATAAAGAGGCTGAGAAAGAGAGAGAGAAACAACTACAGGATCACAAGGGCAGAATTTGAGAGATAAGCGATACAATAAGATGAAACAACATTAGAATAATTGGGATCCCAGAAGTAGAAGAAAGAGAGAGAGGGGCAGAAGGTATATTGTAGCAAATTATAGCAGAGAACTTCCCTAATGTGGGGAAGGAAAGAGGCATCAAAATCCAGGAGGCACAGAGAACCCCTCTTAAAATCAATAAAAATAGATCAACACCCCGACATCTAATAGTAAAACTTACGAGTCTCAGAGACAAAGAGAAAATCCTGAAAGCAGCTCGGGAGAAGAGGTACGTAACCTACAATGGCAGAAACATTAGATTGGCAACAGACCTATCCACAGAGACCTGGCAGGCCAGAAAGGACTGGCATGATATCTTCAGAGCACTAAACGAGAAAAATATGCAGCCAAGAATACTATATCCAGCTAGGCTGTCATTGAAAATAGAAGGAGAGATAAAAAGCTTCCAGGACAAACAAAAACTAAAGGAATTTGCAAACACGAAACCAGCCCTACGAGGAATATTGAAAGGGGTCCTCTAAGCAGAGAGAGCCTAAAAGCAGCATAGAACAGAAAGGAACACAGACAATATACAGTCAGAGTCACCTTACAGGCAATACAATGGCACTAAATTCATATCTTTCAATAGTTACCCTGAATGTAAATGGGCTCAATGTCTCAATCAAAAGACACAGGCTATCAGGTTAGATTAAAAAACAAGACCCATCCATATGCTGTCTGCAAGAGACTAATTTTAGACCCAAAGACACCCCCAGATTGAAAGTGAGGGGGTGGAAAACCATTTACCATGCTAATGGACACCAAAAGAAAGCTGGGGTGGCAATCCTTATATCAGACGAATTAGATTTTAAAACAAAGCCTGTAATAAGAGATGAAGAAGGACACTATATCCTACTTAAAGGGTCTATCCAACAAGAAGATTTAACAATTGTAAATATCTATGTCCCTAACATGGGAGCAGCCAATTTTATAAGGAAATTAATAAGAAAAGCGAGGAACACATTGACAACAATACAATAAGAGTGGGGGACTTTAACACCCCCCTGACTGAAATGGACAGATCACAAAGCAAAAGATCAACAAGGAAATAAAGACTTTAAATGACACACTGGACCAAATGGACTTCACAGACATATTCAGAACATTCCATCCCAAAGCAACGGAATACACATTCTTCTTTAGTGTCCATGGAACATTCTCCAGAATTGATCACATCCTAGGTCACAAATCAGGTCTCAACCGGTACCAAAAGATTGGGATTATTCTCTGCATATTTTCAGACCACAATGCTTTGAAACTAGAACTCAATCACAAGAGAAAGTCGGAAAGAACTCATACATGGAGGCTAAAGAGCATCCTACTAAAGAATAAATGGGTCAACCAGGAAAGAAGAAATAAAAAAATTCATGGAAACCAATGAAAATGAAAACACCAGTGTTCAAAATCTTTGGGATACAGCAAAGGCAGTCCTGAGAGGAAAGCATATAGCAATACAAGCCTTTCTCAGGAAACAAGAAAGGTCTCAAATACACAACCTAAAGAAGCTGGAGAAAGAACGGCAAAGAAAGCCTAAACCCAGCAGGAGAAGAGAAATAATAAAGATCAGAGCAGAAATCAAAGAACTAGAAACCAAAAGAACAGTAGAACAGATCAACGAAACTAGGAGCTGGTTCTTTCAAAGAATTAACAAGATTGATAAACCGCTGGCCAGACTGATCAAAAAGAAAAGAGAAATGACCCAAATCAACAAAATCATGAATGAAAGAGAAGAGATCACAACCAACACCAAAGAAATACAAACAATTTTAAGAACCTATTAGGAGCAACTCTCTGCCAGCAAATTAGTTAACCTGGAAGAAATGGGTGCATTCCTAGAGATGTATCAACTACCAAAACTGAACCAGGAAGAAATAGAAAACCTGAACAGACCTATAACCACTAAGGAAATTGAAGCAGTCATCAAAACTTCCCAGAAACAAAAGCCCAGGGCCAGATGGCTTCCCAGGGGAATTCTATCAGACATTTCAAGAAGAATTAATACCTATTCTCCTGAAACTGTCCAAAAAATAGAAATGAAAGGAAAACTTCCAAACTCATTTTAGGAGGCCAGTATTACCTTGATCCCAAAACCAGACAAAGTCCCCTTCAAAAAGGAAAATTACAGACCAATATCCTTGATGAACATGGATGCAAAAATTCTCACCAAAATACTAGCCAATAGGATCCAACAGTATATTAAAAGCATTATTCACCACGACCAAGTGAGATTTATCCCTGGGCTGCAAGGTTGGTTCCAGATCCGCAAATCAATCAACGTGATACAATACACTAACAAAAGAAAGAACAAGAATCATATGATCCTCTCAATAGATGCAGAAAAAGCATTTGACAAAGTACAGCATCCTTTCTTGATCAAAACTCTTCAGAGTATAGGGATAGAGGGTACATACCTCAATATCATAAAAGCCATCTATGAAAAACCTACAGCGAATATCATTCTCAATGGGGAAAGCTAAGAGCTTTCCCCCTAAGGTCAGGAATGCGGCAGGAATGTCCATTCTCACCACTGCTATTCAACATAGTATGAGAAGTCCTAGACACAGCAATCAGACAACAAAAAGAAATCAAGGCATCCAAATTGGCAAAGAGGAAATCAAATTCTCACTCTTTGCAGATGATATGATACTATATGTGGAAAACCCAAAAGACTCCACCCCAAAACTTCTAGAACTCATACAGGAATTCAGTAAAGTAGCAGGATATAAAATCAATGCACAGAAATCAGTGGCATTCCTATACACTAACAACAAGACAGAAGAGAGACAAATCAAGGAGTCAATCCCATTTACAAGTGCACCCAAAACCATGAGAAACCTAGGAATAAATTTAACCAAAGAGGCAAAGGATCTTCACTCAGAAAACTATAAAATACTCATGAAAGAAATTGAAGAAGACACAAAGAAATGGAAAAACTTTCCATGCTCATGGATTGGAAGAACCAACATTGTGAAGATGTCAATGCTACCTAGAGCAATCTACACATTCAATGCAATCCCCATCCAAATACCATCCACTTTTTTCAAAGAAATGGAACAAATAATCCTAAAATTTGTATGGAACCAGAAGAGACCCCGAATAGCCAGAAGAATATTGAAAAAGAAAAACAAAGCTGGTGGCATCACAATTCTGGACTTCCAGCTCTATTACAAAGCTGTCATCATCCAGACAATATGGTACTGGCACAAAAACAGACACATAGATCAATAGAACAGAATCGAGAGCCCAGAAATGGACCCTCAACTCTATGGTCAACTCATCTTTGACAAAGCAGGAAAGAATGTCCAATGGCAAAAAGACAGTCTCTTCAACAAATGTGTTGGTAAAATTGGACAGCTAAATGCAGAAGAATGAAACTGGATAATTTCCTTACACCACATACAGAAATAAACTGAAAATGGTCGAAAGACCTAAATGTGAGGCAGGAGTCCATCAAAATCCTAAATGATAACGCAGGAAGCAACCTCTTCGACCTCAACCGCAACAACTTCTTCCTAGAAATATCGCCAAAGGCAAGGGAAGCAAGGGCAAAAATGAACTATTGAGACTTCATCAAGATAAAAAGCTTTTGCACAGCAAAAGAAACAGTCAACAAAACCAAGAGACACCTGACATAATGGGAGAAGATATTTGCAAATGACATATCAGATAAAGTGCTAGTATCCAAAATGTATAAAGAACTTATCAAACTCAACACCCAAAGAACAAATTATCCAATCAAGAAATGGGCAGAAAACATGAACAGACATTTTTCCAAAGAAGACATCTAAATGGCCAACAAATACTTGAAAAAGTGCTCGACATCGCTCACCATCAGTGAAATCCAAATCAAAATCTCAACGAGATACCACCTCACACCAATCAGAATGGCTAAAATTAATTAGCCAGGCAATTACAGATGTTGGCAGGGATTCGGAGAAGGGGGAACCCTCCTACACTGTTGCTGGGAATGCAATCTGGTGCAGCCACTCTGGAAAACAGTATGGAGGTTCCTCAAAAAGTTGAAAATAGAGCTACCATACGACCTAGCAATTGCACTACTGGGTATTTACCCCAAAGATATAAATGTAGGGATCAAAAGGGGTACGTGCATCCCCATGTTTATATTTGCAATGGTCACAATAGCCAAACTATGGAAAGAGCCAAGATGTCCATTGAAGATGAACGGATAAAGACGATGTGGTGTATATACACAATGGAATATTATGCAGCCATCAAAAGGAATGAAATCTTGCCTTTTGCGGCAATGTAGATGGAACTGGAGGGTATTATGCTGAGCGAAATAAGTCAATCATAGAAAGACATGTATCATATCACCTCACTGATATGAGGAATTCTTAATCTCAGGAGTGAAACTGAGGGTTGCTGGAGTGGTGGGGGGTGAGAGGAATGGGGTGGCTGAGTCATAGCATTGGTGAGGTTATGTGCTATGGTGAGCACTGTGAATTGTGTAAGACTGTTGAATCACAGACCTGTAACTCTGAAACAAATACATTATATATTTAAAAAAAAAAGACAAAGATTGCAGGGAGGAAAAAATGAAGGGGATATTGGAGGGTGAGACGAACCATAAGAGACTATGGACTCTGAGAAACAAACTGAGTGTTCTAGAGGGGAGGGTGGTGGGTTGTGGTTTAGCCTGGTGATGGCTACTAAAGAGGGTATGTACTGCATGGAGCACTGGGTGTTATATGCAAACAACGAATCATGAAACACTATATCAAAAAAGGAAAGAAAAAAAAAGAAAATCAAGAACGTGTAAGTACAAAGTCAGATTGATGGTTAATTTCGAGGAATGCCAGGGAATTTTTTAAAAGATTTTATTTATTTATTTATTAGAGAGCAAGCGAGAGAGAAACAGCATGAGAGGGGAGAGGGTCAGAGGGAGTAGCAGGCTCCCTGCTGAGCTGGGAGCCTGATGTGGGACTCTATCTCAGGGCTCTGGGATCATGACCTGAGCCGAAGGCAGTCGCTTAACCAACTGAGCCACCCAGGCACCCAAGGAATGCCAGGGATTTATTATGTGATGATACGTCATGTGTAAGACTCAAGGTTCAAATTGGGGGGTGGGCTGGACATATTCTTTTTCTTGACTTCTGTGGTGGTTACAAGGGTGCTGCCTCTTATTAACTTCTTAAGTCAATATTTGTTTCATTCAGTTCTGTGTCTGTGTTTTACTTTAAAATAGATGATTAACACGTGGGGAAAAAAAAGATGTGGTGTATATATATATATATATATGATGGAATATTATGCAGCCATCAAAAGGAATAAAATCTTGCCATTTGCAGCAACGTGGATGGAACCAGTGGGTATTATGCTGAGCGAACTAAGCCTAGCAGAGGAAGACATGTATCATATGATCTCACTGATATGAGGAATTCTTAATCTCAGGAAACAAACACTCCAAGTGTTGTTGGAGTGTTAGGGAGTAGGAGGGATGGGGTGGCTGGATAATAGACATTGGGGAGGGTATGTGCTATGGTGAGCCCTGTGAAATTTGTAAGACTGTTGAATCATAGATCTGTACCTCTGAAACAAATAACACATTATATGTTAAAAAATAGAAGAAGAAGATAGCAGGAAGGGAAAAATGAAGGGGGGGATCAGAGGGGAGACAAACGATGAGATACTATGGACTCTGAGAAACAAACTGAGGGTTCTAGAGGGGAGGGGGTTGGGGGGATGGGATAGCCTGGTGTTGCTATTAAAGAGGGTACATCCTGAATGGAGCACTGTGTTTTTTACATAAACAATGAATCATAGAACACTACATCAAAAACTAATGATGTAATGTATGGTGATTAACATAACATGATAAAATAAAAAAATAAAAATCCACAGCTGATATCATCTTCAGTGGGGAACAAATGAAAGCTTTTCATTTTTCCTTTATGGTCAGGAACAAGACAGAGATGTCCACTCTCACCAAAGCTATTTAAAATAATAATGGAAATTGTAAGCCTAACAGTCAGAAACCACAAAGAAATAAAAGGCATCCAAATTGGAAAGAAGTCAAACTTTCACCATTTGTGGATGACATGATACTCTATATAGAAAACCCAAAATAGTCCACCAAAAAATTGCTAGAACTGATACATGAATTCTAGAGTTGCAATATATAAAATCAACATACAGACATCTGTTCAATTTCTATACACCAATAGTGAAACCACCAAAAGAGAAATCATGGAATCAATCCCATCCACAATTGCACCAAAAACTATAAGATACTTAGGAATAAACCTAACCAAATAGACAGAATATCTGTACTCTGAAAGCTGTAACACTAATGAAAGTAAGTGAAGATGACAAAAAAAAAAAAGGAAAAACCCATTAAAGTCTCATGGATTAGAAGAACAAATATTATTAAAATGTTTATATTACAGAGTGCAATCTACACATTTAAAGCAATGCCCATCAAAATGCCATGAACGTTTTTTCATGGAGATAGAAGAAGCAATCCCAGATTCCTATGGAACTATAAAAGATGCTGAATAGCCAAAACAATCTTGAAAAACCAAAGCAAAGCTGGAGGCATCACATTTCCAACTTCAAGTTATATTACAAAGCTGTAGTGATCAAGACAGTATGGTAATGGCACAAAATAGAAAAAGAGATAAGTAGAACAGAATAGAAAACCTGGAAATGATTCCATTACTGTATGGTCAACTATTCTTTGACAAAGCAGGAAAGAATATCCAATGGAAAAAAGTCTCTTCAATAAATGTTGCTGGGAAAAGTGGACAACCACATGCAGAAGGATGAAACTGGACCACTTTCTTACACCACACACAAAAATAAATTCAAAATGGATGAAAGACCTAAATGTGAGACAGGAATCCATCAAAATCCTAGAGGAGAGCACAGGCAGTGACTTCTTTGACATCTGCCATAGCAATAGCAACTTCTTTCTAGATATGACTCCTGAGCAAGCGAAACAAAAGCAAAAATACGCTATTAGGACTTCATCAAAATAAAAATCTTCTGCACAGCAAAGGAAACAATCAACAAAACTAAATGATAACCTACAGAATGGGAGATGATATTTGCAAATGACATATCTGATAAAGGGTTAGGATCCAATATATATATATCAAATTCAACACCCCCAAAACAGATAAGCCAGTTAAAAATGGGCAGAAGACATGAGTAGACATTTTTTCAAAGAAGACATCCAGGTGACTAACAGACACAAGAAAAGCTGCTCCACATTGCTCATCATCAGGGCAATTCAAATCAAAACTGCAATGAGATATCACTTCATGCCATTCAGGATATCTAAAATTGGCAACACAGGAAACAACAGGTGTTCACAAGATGTGGAGAAATGGGAACACTCTTACACTGTTGGTGGAAATGCAAACTGGTGTAGCCACTCTGGAAAACAGTATGGAAGTTGTTTAAAAAGTTGAAAATACAACTTAATTTTGATCCAGCAATTGCACTACTAGGTATCTGACCAAAGAATATGAAAATACTAATTTGAAGGGACACATGAATCTCAATGTTTACAGCAGTATTGTCAACAATAGCCAAATTATGGGGGGGAAAAAGAAATGTACATTGAATGATGAATGGGTAAAGAAGATGTGGTATATATACACAAAGAAATATTACTCAGCCATCAAAAAAATTAAATCTTGCCATTCACAGTGACATGTATTAAACTAGAGTGTATTATGCTAAGTGAAATAACTCTGTCATGGAAAGACAAAAGCCATATGATTTCACTCATAGGTGAAATTTAAGAAACAAAACCAATGAACACATGGGAGGGGGGAAAAGAAAGGGAGAGGGAAATAAACCATAAGAGCCTCTTAACTATAGAGAAGAAACTGAGGGTTGATGGAGGGAAGAGGGTAGGGGATGGGCTAAATGGGTGACGGGTATTCAGGAACATATTTGTTATGATGAGAAAAATAAAAAGAAATATGATATTTAAGATTCAGATAGAGCAAAAAAATCTCCTGTTTTTCAAAGAAATAATCATCTAACTAGAAAAACCAACATCAACACATCTTTTTAATAACTTAAAAAGAGAGTTCATAAAGATCAGCCTACAAAATTCCTTAGCATTTTCTCTATACCAGCAATGGTGATTTAGGGAAAATAAAATACTATTTACAATAAAAAGTAAGTATAAAATACTTATTTCAATGTAACTTACAATACATAAAATATCCTATATGGATAAAATAAAGGACATGCAAAATGATTAGACGAAGGAGGTATTCTGGGTTCAAGGATGACAAAACAATATTATAACAATGTCAATTCTCTTCAATATATATTTTTAATATTTATTTACAGATCTAATATTACATAGTGTTAAATCCTAACAATATACAAAGAAACCATTTGGACTCTATTGATCTCAAAACCCTACTTAGAGTATATAGAATCTTAAAATCTGATAAAGGAGAAATTATATATTAAAAAGACAAAAATTACAATTACCTTGTGGAAAGAAAACTTGCTCAGTACACAGAGAAAAATAAATTTAGAGTCCTATTTAAATATATACCGAAAATTGACTCCCATTGACTAAAGACTCCAATTAAGGGAAGTGCTGGAACAATAAATCCTAAAATTTGTATGGAATCAGAAAAGACCCTGAATCTCCAAGGAAATTTTGAAAAAGAAAAACAAAGCTGGGGGCATCATGTTGCCTGATTTCAAGCTATATTACAATGCTGTGATCACCAAAATAGCATGGTATTGGCACAAAAACAGACACATAGACCAATGGAACAGAATAGAGACTCCAGAAATGGACCTTCAACTCTATGTTCAAGTAATCTTCAACAAAGCAGGGAAAAGCAGTCTTTTCAATAAATGGTGCTGGGAAAATTGGACAGTTATATACACAAGGATGAAACTTGACCATTCTCTTACACCATACACAAAGATAAACTTAAAATTAATGGGAGGCCTCAGTGTGAGACAGGAATTCAAAAAAATCCTAGAAGAAAACATAGTCAGTAACCTCTTTGACATCAACAACAGCAACTTCTTTCAAGACATGTTTCCAAAGGCAAGGGAAACAAAAGCAAAAATGAACTTTTGGAACTTCATCGAGATAAAAATCTTCTGCACAGCAAAGGAAATAGTCACAAAACAAAGAGGCAACCCACAGAATGGGAGAAGACTTTTGCAAATGACACTACAGACAAAGCACTGATTTCCAAGATCTGTAAAGAACTTCTCAAACTCAACACCCAAAAACCAAGCATCAAGTCCAAAAATGGGCAGAAGACACAGACACTTATCCAAAGAAGATATACAAATGGCTAACAGACACATGAAAAAATGTTCATCATCATTAGCTATCAGGGAAATTCAAATCAAAACCACATTGAGATACCACCTTACACCAGTTAGAATGGCAAAAATTGACAAGGCACAAATGTTGGAGAGGTTGTGGAGAAAGGGGAACCCTCTTACAGTGTTGGTGGGAATGCAAGTTGGTACAGCCACTTTGGAAAACAGTGTGGTGGTGCCTCAAAAAATTAAAAATAGAGCTACCCTATGACCCAGCAATTGCACTCCTGGGTACTTACCTCAAAGACACAGATGTAGTGAAAAGAAGGGGCACATGCACCACGATGTTCATAGCAGCAATATCCACAACAGCCAAACTGTGGAAAGAGCCTGGAAACCCTTCAACAGACGAATGGATAAAGAAGATGTGGTCCATATATACAATGGAATATTACTCAGCCATCAGAAAGGATGAATACCCAACTTTTGCATCAACATGGAAGGGACGGGAGGAGATTATGCTAAGTGAAATAAGTCAAGCAGAGAAAGTCAATTATCATGTGATTTCACTTATTTGTGGAACATAGGAATAGCATGGAGGACATTAGGAGGAGGAAGGGAAAAATGAAGGGGGGAATCAGAAGGAGAGATGAACCATGAGAACTATGGACCCCAAGAAACAAACTGAGGGTTTTAGAGGGGAGGGGGTGGGTAAATGGGTTTGCCTGGTGATGGGTATTAAGGAGGACACATATTACATGGAGCATGCGGTGTTATACGCAAACAGCGAATCATGGATCACTACATCAAAAATTAATGATGTACTGTATGGTGACTAACATAACAAAAAAAAGAATGTTATGTTTTAGAATTAGTTGAACATAACATAAAATAATGTTCTCATAAAGGAATGGACAGATTTCTTCAAAAAAAGATTAAGGAAATAGTATTTAATTACATTAAAATTATGAATATTTATCTAGTAAAAGACATCATGGCCAAAGTTAACACAATGATACAGACTGAAAAAAGATAACCTACATGCCTAAAATAATCAAAATAATAGAATCTAAAATGTTTAAGAAATTTCTACATATCATTGAAGAGACCTCATTTAACTAAAAATCAGGGAAATAAAATTTAGATAACAATAAAATACCACTCTTAAATAAAATAGCAAAACTTTAGAGTCTGAATAATGTTAAGTGGTACAATGAATGTGGGCATATAAAATTTTTCTAAATTGCTGCTCATAACATATTGGATGTTGGCATCTTTGGGTACAATCTACTGGTATCAGTTAATTTATATTTAAGATTCAGCAATTGTGCTCATGGTCATTTATACAAAAATAAATTATCAGAAAAATCTGAATAATGAAAACAATTGTAGTAACTTCAAATCTGCTTCTAGTTATGAATAACAATCTCCCCAAGTATGTGATTTAACCCCAAATTTTTAATTTTTAATAAAAGTGCCTAGATTTAAGCATTTGTGATGGAAGGTAAAATTTAAGCATTTCTTAGTAAATCTTAGATTAAATTAAAATAACAAAAGATGACATCTTCAATGGCATCAAAAACTGTTTTCAAGCCATAGAAATAAAAACCAGGTAATACAGTAATAAGTAAATTAACTTAAGTAACAACTTCAAATAAGTGCTTTCATGTATGGGGATGCAATAAATATTAAATGGCATTATAAATCACTGTAGAAAGAGAGTCCAAAGCAAGATATAATTTTGTGAAAATTGGAAAATCTATATAAAATATGAAAATATACTATTATTTTGCTTTCACAAGAGATACATTAATGACTTTTAAGGCAATTCTTTGAAAATTGCCTTAATGGCCAGTAAATATATGGCACAACTACCCGTATCAGTAAAAAAAAAAAAATTTTATTAATGTAAGAATGAAAAACCGTTTCTCACAAATAAGTTCACAAAAGCTTTTATTTTTTAAGATTTATTTTATTAATTTTAGAGACAGAGAAAGAGAGCATGAGTGGGGGCAGGAGCAGAGTGAGAGGGAGAATCTCAAGCAGACTCCCCATTGAGCAAGGAGCCTGACATGGGGCTCAATCCCTGGACCCTGAGGTCATGACCTGAGCCATAATTAAGAGCCAGCTGCTTAATCAACCGAGCCACCCAGGCACCTCTATATTCATAAAAGTTTAAAAAAAAACACAACAAGTGATTTTGACAATGTAGTGAAAGAAAATGCTCTCTCTGTTTGCATCGCTAGTGAAAATATAAAATCCTACCATTTTTTCTTGCATACAATGGGATGATGTTTTTGAAAACCCAGATATTGTCCATCTAGGATATTGTTTCTAGCCTATATAACTCCTAGGTGGAGAACATCATTAACAAAATGAAGGGTTACTTAGGAGCTGAAGCCAATATTATTTTTTAAAGATTTTCTTTATTTGACAGAGAGATAGTGAGAAAGCACAAGTAGGCAGAGCAACAGGCAGAGGGAGAGGCAGAAGCAGGCTCTCTGCTGAACAGGGAGCCCATTGCAGAACTTGATTCCAGGACCCTGGGATCATGACCTGAGCAGAAGGCAGACACTTAACTGACTGAGCCACCCAGGCGCCCTGAAGTCAATATTAAATGAGCAGTAGATTCGTATGGAAGTAATGTTCAGAACAAGACATGGTAAATATGAGATGCAGAAGGAATGCCAAAACAATATAAATGGCAGGCATTTGGTAGCATCTGGAATTTAGAAAAAAAATTAAATGAAGATATATAGATGCAGTGATCCAAAGAAAATGAGAAGGACAAGTTTGAAAATTTGGGGGAGTCTAATTATCCATGGAGGAAAAATTAACCAAGCACGTAATATTTGGAGATAATGACAAGATAACCCGTACTAGAATCCAAATAGAGTAAATACAAATAGCAAGTGTTCAAATAAGAAAAAGAAAAGAAATTAAAATTGTGTTGAAATCTCCAGTGTAGAAATCTCAAGTCAAATGACTCCCCAAATGAAACCACTTGAATAATCAATTTAGAAATAATTAGTGAATTTTAAGAGTTCTATTTAGAGGTAATAAAGCCCAAATCTCAATGAATATCTCTATTGATTTTATTTTTGGAAACAGGAAACCAACTGCCTGTTTGTCACTTAGTCTTGTGGAGTTAGTAGTGAAATACTTTGAAATTATGAATATAATTTTAAAAGGAGATTGCAAATGGAGTCATTAATATGTGAATGAGCCAAGTGATATGGGGGCACAAATAGGAGGGTTATACTATTAATCTAGATAGTAGCTGCATTTTAGTTTGATCTCAAATATTAATAAGACTCATATTTTCAAAATAACTAATTTTATATGAGGCCTTAGGAGAAAAAGTAGGTAATAACATACATTACTATAATGAAAGACTAGGGACTGGATAACCTGCAGGGATTACAACTTGAAATCACAGATGGCTTAGACAAAATGTGTTACTAGGTTATCCAGGTTTTCTCTAGAAATATAAATATTTTTCATTGCTTAATAAGTAGTTCCAATTCTCCCTAGAAACATCAGAAGGTAAGTCCAAGGAAGATGGTATATATTTCAAACTGTCCTTCTAAAGTTCAGTAACTGGAACTACATGTCCTTCAAAAGCTACATATTAAAAGTTTTGTACTTTGAAGTCCTCCAGATAGAGAGGTAATTTTCCATGTTGACCTGCAACTTATATGTTTATATTATCTGTAAATTAGAGTAACATATTTCTTATATTTAATACAGGGAATTGTGACTATTAAGTTAAATAATAACAGTGATGATGCAAAGTAAATGTAAGACATTATTTAGAGCAATAAAATATATGCTAGTTATGGACCTTTGCAAGACTCCAGTGGCTCTACTCTATTCATGTTTTCAATCACTTATGGGAATCTTATGAATTCCACCTATATGCAAACATCTATTGTTTACTCATTCCATAAAATTAAATATATAGTTTACCCAATCAAAAACCAACAAACTAGTAAGGAAGACAATATTTAAAAAAAATAATTGCAAGTGAGTAACAGTGGAACTTACTGCAAGTATAAAAAAAAGTGTGATAAGATGTGTGCAATAAAGGTAATTCTTATCTAATGAACATACACTGAATGACACACTGATGAGGAATTCATAAAAAGTAATACATTCTATCTTACAACAACTCTGATGTGGACACGAGGATAAAACAATCTCAGAGAGGTTAATTAACTTGCCTGATGACACAGAAGTTAGTGGTAGAACAAGATTGCAAACTCATGTTTGTCTGATCTTAAGGTCCACAATATTAGTTTTTATATAGAACAGATGTAGATGCCACATATCTTCTGTAAATTTAACATATGCAGAACTTGCTGTCTACAGAATGAAGAAAGAAACATAAAGAAAGATGCATGTGATTGAAACTTGAAGGACAAATAAGATATGATTTACAAAGGCAAAGGGTTGTGGAAGAGGAAAGATTCTTTTTTTTAAGATTTTTAGAAATTTTTATTGATTTATTTGAGAGGGAGAGTGAGAGAGAGACCACAAGCAGCGAGGAAGGGTAGAGGGAGAAGCAGACTCCCCACTGAGCAGGGAGCCTGATGTGGGATTCGATCCAGGTTCATGACCTGAGACAAAGGCAGACACTTAACCCAGTGAGCCGCCCAGAGGAAAGACAATCCGAGTAAAAGGAAACTCCTGAGTAGGGACCTACCTTCAGATTTATGTGTTGTATCTTTGAGATCTGTAAGTAGAAATGTGCAGAGTTGACATTGGGAAATGGAGAACACATGACTTGAAATAAAGGCTTCAATGACTTTCTGCAACACCTCACAAACAAGATCAATAAAGGAGATGAAAGTCTATTCTGCAGAAAATTTGAGCCATTTAATGCTTTTGAGAAAAAGAATGATATAATCCAATGATGCTTTGGGGAAAACCCAAAAGGACTATGTCAAATGACTGAAAAATAGAAAATCAGATTTATGCATGTCAGTGGGTGCAGATGCAAATAAGATTTTTTTTTTCTGAAGTATTGATGAACGTTTTCAAAAGACATCAGCAATCCTTTTTGTGAAAAGTGTTTTAATCTTCTATCAGGAGGCAAGAGCAGTTTTTGCGTGTTGTTTTATGTATAACAAAGTGGCCAGTTCTTGTGTCTGGTGGTGGGATCATAATGATCATTCACTGAATGAGGCACATCTAGCCCAGAAACAGGCTCAGTGACCCTGATCTGCATTCAATCAACAAGATCTTGCCTTTTTTTTCTCCCTTGTTCCTCTCAGTTTCTCTTCAGTCCAAGATTTTTTTCCCTTTATTATTCACTGCCTTTCAGTATTCTGTTGTTGTGCACTGTTTTTACTTAGTCAACATGACTCCCCCCTCTTCTGTCCACCCCACTCCCTTGAATTTCTCTTTTAACCTGTAAGTATAAGTATATAAAAAAAACTGTTTAGCTACAGTTATGTTGTATATTTTTCAAGATATTTGTGGCAAACAATGACTTTTTATTCCAAAATATGAGGATTTGATGATAATTCAAGATGTTAATAAGTTTGTGAGGAAATTATTGTACTATACATATAGTGAAATAATGTGCATTTATCCTTAAGTTCATACGTTTAACATCTATACCAAAACATAAATATATATATATATATATATATATATATATAGGAGGATGTATTCTTCTGAATATCCTATAATTAAGGCTTTGCTTATGTAAGTTTCAACTGGAGAAGTTTTTTACTATTTGGAAATAAGTGCCTTAACAACCATAAAACATTGTTCTCTCTAGTTTCCTGTGAGAGGGTAGTAAAGGAAATGAGAGTTTGTGGTGTGGTTTAGACAAAAAATGAGGTAATGCAATATAACATAATAATACATAATATTCCTGTGTCCTTTGATTAATGTTCAGCTTGAAGCAATAAAAACAAAACAAACAAAAAAATAAAAAATAAAAACAAACAAAAAAACATGGAACAATTAAAGGGCTATACAGGCTCTATCTCTCTACTTAATAAACTTAAATATTGCATTGCTCTGTTGATAAATAACAATTCAAAACTGTGTATTATAAATAGAGACCACCTAATCTTGATTGGTCCTACTGTCCCCACACTGCTATTCTTCAATGGGTCTCTGATATGGACTAAAAGAAAAGATGATTTTGCTTATGTGAAGAGACTGTGAAGAGGTGTAGTATTAAAACACACCAAAGTTTGTTAGTGCACATGGATTGTAAAATAGAGTTATGAGCAGAAACTGGGATGGCAAATGAGACCTAATTATAGAGCCAGTTGCTGTCATTTATTAATAATGGAGGCAAGGGCAGCACAGTGTTAAATGATTACAGCACTTCCTTAAGCAATTTCTCTTTCATTAAATACTCCAAAGAAACTTGATTTATGGGTTTGAAACATAGAATAAATCACAGGATGGCAGCACATTTCGGTTCCTCCAATGATCCCAGCTGTGTAAGTAGGATTGGGGCTTAACAGCAATATATGGCCCTAATAAAGCAGAAAGATAAATAAGAAAACAATTAGCTACAGGTTAAAAAAAAAAGGCACCTGTCCCATGTTGTTTCTCAGGCTCTGTATCCTTCTTGGCACTCCTAATCTCCTAATTTAAAGACCAGTTAATTATATAATTCTGGTCCAACTTGAAAGAGCCAATGAATCTGACATTCTGTGTATAATTCAAGGATGCAGCTCAATTGCTTAAAATCGTACCTTGTAGGGAAAAAAAATGACCAGAGATCTGTTAGAATTAAATTAATCAGACTACTGGGGGGGGGGGCAGTGCTAAGGCTTCTAGGATTAATATAAGCAGCCAGAGAAAGCTTTTCTCCTTTTGCTGCTTGTCCCCACCAGATCAGCATTCCATTTCCAGTCACAACATAAAGTTTAGTAAATCATCCAGGCCAGCACACAATACAGGACTCCTAAACCAACCATTCCCTTTGCAGGAGAGGAAGGGCTAGAGCAGAAAGGAAGACATCTGAACCCCAAAATAAAAATCACAATTATTTCCTATAAAAATGTGCCTCGATTCACTAAGTATCTATTGAATATGACTCATTAAATCTCTGCCTTCATTTAATTGACATTCTAATGAAGAAAAACAGGCAAAAATCAGATAAATGAGTTTGGTGTCAGATGGGGGAAATACTAAGGAGAATAAAAACAGAACAATATTTAGCGAGAGGCCATAAAGGCTTTATGAAGCAGAAAGCACTTAGGTAAGAGCCTGAAAGTAGTGAGCGATTGGTCTAAGGAATAGAGAATGGCCTGAGGGAACAGTCAGTACAAACACACTGGGTTTGAGCATTCCAAGTGTGTTACAGAAATGAGGAGGCCAGTGTGGCTGGTGGTAAGCAAGCTAAAGAATCGGTAGGAACAGTGGATGAAGGAGAGTGATAGGTTCCATTTTGAGCATAGGAAAAATAACATGCTCTATTATTTATGTGAAATCAAGGCAAAAAATCAGGCAAAACATAAGCTTTAGAGAGAGTTATTAAACTATATGTTGCATGTGGAGGGTGATGGACTATGAAACGTTATAGGAAATCTTTAGGAAAATTCCATATTTTTAGCTGAGTGGTAGCCACATAGGTTCAAACATGTATCAAATTTCATCCATGGTATACTTAAGGTGAATTCAGTCAACTCTCCTTTCTATACATATGTTGCACTTCCATAAGAAGTTTCTGAGACAACAGCATAATATTGCCATATTATATTTAAGCCATCCCTCATAAAATTAATACATCTATTTACTGATGATGTTAAAAGATGAAAAATATAACATCCAGTGCTCCATGCAGAATGTGCCCTCTTTAACACAAACAATGTCTCATGGAACACTACATCAAAAACTAATGATGTAATGTATGGTGATTAACATAACAATAGAAAATTTAAAAAAAGAGATGAAAAATAAGTATGCAGCAATATTATGCCATAGACATTTATTTCATTAGTAATTCATTAGTAATTCATTTAAATATTTTATATAATTTGTTCATATATAAAAGTTATGGTAAGACAAGCTTTCATGAATAATTTAGCAGCAAAAAAGCAAAGCAAAGCAAAAAAATAATTTAGCAGCATGGAACATGTTGTAATCAGATTGTATATATAATATACAATACTTTACATAACATACAATACTATATATATAATGTATACATTCCTTCCCTGTTAAGTATATATACATTGGTTGAAACACTTTTGAGGGCATTGAAAAATCAGTGATCTTAATTTCAAACATTTTTCACACTTATTTGCATGATAACATGTTCATTACTATTTAATATATTTTAAAACTAAAAGAGCCCTTTTAGAGGCACCTGGGTGGCTCAGTTGGTTAAGTGTCTGCCTTCTGTTCAGGTCATGATTCTAGGATCCTGGGATCCGGCCCACGTAGCGCTACTTGCTCAGCAGGGATATTGCTTCTCCCTCTTCTTCCTGCTCATGTTCCCTCTCACTATCTCTGTCTCTTTCTCTCAAATAAATAAATAAAATCTTTAAAAAAGATAAAAAAATAAAAGGACCCTTTTAGTAGTATTAAGCTAACCTAATTGCTTTTGTTAGACATTAACACAAAACAGGTAATAGATCCCTTCACTTCTCTCTGTTCCTATGGTCTAGACCATTAAACCTTTAAATCCTA
The DNA here is from genome assembly GCF_003265705.2 of Callorhinus ursinus. Lineage (NCBI taxonomy): Eukaryota > Metazoa > Chordata > Mammalia > Carnivora > Otariidae > Callorhinus > Callorhinus ursinus. The sequence continues at coordinate 803,583 of NW_027397167.1, forward strand.
AACCACACTGCAAGTTATTAAAGTTCTACTTCGTGTTTAAAAATTACTAAACAGGTAAAATCATGTTTTAAATAACAGTTTGTCAAATAAAATGTATATTTTTAGTAAATTTTGCAGAACCACATGGACATTTTTCATTTTCCAAAACCTCAAACTGAAATATCAAGCACATCTCTAAATGACTCTCAGAGGTGGAAAGGCCCATGCAAATAGAAAGAAAGGAAGCCAGTGCCTTGATCACTGAAGAGAGTAACAAGAGAATAAAAAATGATTGTGAAAGTAGGAAATCAAAAATATGCTATTGTGTAGGTGAAGAAATCCCCTGCAAGATTCTTGCTAAGGAAATGAGAGAGATTAATTTTATACAAAGGAAAATAATCTAAAGATAAAGTAGGAGACATCTCTCTTTTCTTCAATAGTATTTTTTTAAAAATGTTACAAACTATATTCAAAACTATGTTTGTACATTATAAATGTGATCTCATTTGTCTTAAAACCACCCTGCAATGTAAATATTCACAAATACTAAAATTTACAAAGTGGGAAATGAGGCTTGGAGAAATTAATTATCTAAGATTACACAGAAAAATAATGTTTGAGTCTTTTTTTAATTATATTATGTTAATCACCATACATTACATCATTAGTTTTTGATGTAGAGTTCCATGATTCATTGTTTGCATATAACACCCAGTGCTCCATGCAGAACGTGCCCTCTTTAATACCCAGCACCAGGCTAACCCATCCTCCCACCCCCTTCCCCTCTAGAACCCTCAGTTTGTTTTTCAGAGTCCATAGTCTCTCATGGTTTACCTCCCTCTCTGGTTCCCCCCCCCTTCATTCTTACCCTTCTGCTTTCTTTTTCTTCTTCTTCTTTTTTTAACATATACTGTATTATTTGCTTCAGAGGTACGGATCTGTGATTCAACAGTCTTGCACACTTCACAGTGCTCAAAAAAGCACATACTCTTCCCAAAGTCTATCACCCAGACACCCCATCCCTCCCACCCTGCACCACTCCAGCAACCCTCAGTTTGTTTCCTGAGATTAAGAATTCCTCATATCAGGGAGGTCATATGATACATGACTTTCTCTGACTTATTTCAATTAGCACAATACCTTCAGTCCCATCCACGTTGTGGCAAATGGCAAGATTTCATTCCTTTTGATGGTTGCAGAATATTCCAGTGTGTGTGTGTGTGTGTGTGTGTGTGTGTGTGTGTGTGTGTATCACATTTTCTTTATCCATTCATCTGTCGATGGACATCTTGGCTCTTTCCACAGTTTGGCTATTGTGGACATTGCTGCTATAAACATCGGGGTGCATATACTCCTTCGGATCCCTACATTTGTATATTTGGGATAAATACCCAGTAGTGCAATTTGCTGGATCATGTGATAGCTCTATTGTCAACTTTTGGAAGAATATCCATACTGTTTTCCAAAATGGCTTCACCAGCTTGCATTCCCACCAACACTGTGGTTCCTCTTTCTCTGCATTCCCACCAACATCTGTCATTTCCTGACTTGTATATTTTAGCCATTGTGACTGCTATGAGGTGATAACTCATTGAGGATTTGATTTGGATATCCCTGATGCCGAGTGATGTTGAGCAATTTTTCATGTGTCTGTTGGCTGTTTGGATGTCTTCTTTGGAAAAACGTCTGTTCCTGTCTTCTGCCCATTTCTTGATTGGATCATTTGTTCTTTGGGTGATGAGTTTAAGAAGTTCTTTATAGATTTTTGATACTAGCCCTTTATCTGATATATCATTTGCAAATATCTTCTCCCATTCTGTCGGTTGTCTTTTGGTTTTGTTGACTGTTTCTTTTGCTGTGCAAAAGCTTTTTATCTTGATGAGGTCCCAATAGTTCATTTTTGCCCTTGCTTCCCTCCTTTGGAGATGTTCCTAGGAAGAAGTTGCTGTGACTGAGGTCGAAGAGGTTGCTGCCTGTGTTGTCCTTTAGGATGTTGATGGACTCCTGTCTCACATTTAGGTCTTTCAACCATTTTGAGTCTATTTTTGTGTGTGGTGTAAGGAAACGGTCCAGTTTCATTCTTCTGCATGTGGCTGTCCAATTTTCCCAACACCACTTGTTGAAGAAACTCATTTTTCCACTGGACATTCATTCCTGCATTGTTGAAGATTAGTTGACCATAGAGTTGAGGGTCCATTTTTGGGCTCTGTATTCTGTTCCATTGATCAATGTGTCTGTTTTTGTGCCAGTACCATACTGTCTTGATGATGACAGCTTTGTAATAGAGCTGGAAGTCCGGAATTGTGATGGCACCAGCTTTGCTTTTCATTTTCAACATTCCTTTGGCTATTCAAGGTCTTTTCTGGTTCCATACAAATTTTAGGATTATTTGTTCCATTTCTTTGAAAAAAGTGGATGGTATTTTGATGTGTAGATTAAATGTGTAGATTGCTCTAGGTAGCATTGACATCTTCACAATATTTGTTCTTCCAATCCATAAGCATGGAAAGTTTTTCCATTTCCTTGTGTCTTCCTCAATTTATTTCATGAGTATTTTATAGTTTTCTGAGTACAATTTCTTTGCCTCGTTGGTTAGACTTATTCCTAGGTATCTTATGGTTTTGGGTACAATTGTAAATGGGATGGACTCCTTAATTTCTCTTTCTTCTGTCTTGTTTTTGGTTTATAGGAATGCCACTGATTTCTGTACATTGATTTTATATCCTGCCACTTGACTGAATTCCTGTTTGAGTTCTAGCAGTTTTCGGGTGGAGTCTCTTGGGTTTTCCATATAAAGTATCATATCATCTGCAAAAAGAGATAGTTTGGCTACTTCTTTGCCAATTGGGATGCCTTTTATTTCTTTTTGTTGTCTGATTGCTGTGGCAAGGTCTTCTAATACTATGTTCAATAGCAGTGGTGAGAGTGCCCATCCCTGCCATGTTCCTGAGCTTAGGGGGAAAGCTCGTAGTTTATCCCCGTTGAAAATGATATTCGCTGTGGGTTTTTCATAGATGGCTTTTATGATATTGAGGTATGTACCCTCTCTGCCTATACTCTGAAGAGTTTTGATCAAGAAAGGATGCTGTACTTTGTCAAATGCTTTTTCTGCATCTATTGAGAGGATCATATGGTTCTTGTTCTTTCTTTTATTAATGTATTGTATCACATTGATTGATTTGCAGATGTTGAACCAACCTTTCAGCCCAGGGATAAATCCCACTTGGTCGTGGTTAATAATCCTCTTAATGTACTGTTGGATCCTATTGGCTAGTATTTTGGTGAGAATTTTTCCATCCGTATATCAAGGATACTGGTCTGTAATTCTCCCTTTGATGGGGCCTTTTTCTGGCTTGGGAATCAAGGTAATGCTGGACTCATAAAACGAATTTGGAAGTTTCCCTTCCATTTCAATTTTTCGAAGTTTCAGAAGAATAGGTATTAATTCTTCTTTAAATGTTTGGTAGAATTCCCCTGGGAAGCCATCTGGCCCTGGGCTTTTGTTTGTTGGGAGATTTTTGATGACTGCTTCAATTTCCCTACTGGTTATGGTCTGTACATGTTTTCTATTTCTTCCCGGTTCAGTTTTGGTGCTTGATACATCTCTAGGAACGCATCCATTTCTTCCAGATTATCTAATTTGCTAGCATATAGTTGTTCATAATATGTTCTTAAAATTGTTTGTATTTCTTTGGTGTTGGTTGTGATCTCTCTTCTTTCATTCATGGTTTTGTTTATTTGGGTCATTTCTCTTTTCTTTTTGATGAGTCGGGCCGGGGTTTATCAATCTTGTTAATTCTTTCAAAGAAAAAGCTCCTTGTTTCGTTGATGTGTCCTACTGTTCTTTTGGTTTCTATTTCATTGATTTCTGCTTTGATCTTTATGTTTTCTCTTCTCTTCCTGGGTTTAGGCTTTATTTCCTGTTCTCTCTCCACTCCTTTAGGTGTAGCATTAGGTCGGGTATTTGAGATCTTTCTTGTTTCTTGAGAAAGGCTTGTATTGCTGTGTACGTTACTCTTAGCACTGCCTTTGCTGTTTCCCAAAGATTTTGAACAGTTGTGTTTTCATTTTCGATCCTTTCATTCTTTAGTAGGATGCTCTTTAGCCTCCATGTATTTGAATTCTTTCCGACTTTCTTCTTGTGATTGAGTTCTAGTTTCAAAGCACTGTGGTCTGAAAATATGCAGGGAATAATCTCAATCTTTTGGTACCAGTGAGACCTGATTTGTGACCTAGGATGTGATCTATTCTGGAGAATGTTTCATGGGCACTGGAGGAGAATGTGTATTCCGTTGCTTTGGGATGGAATGTTCTGAATATGTCTGTGAAGTCCATTTGGTCCAGTGTGTCATTTAAAGTCTTTATTTCCTCATTGATCTTTTGCTTGGATGATCTGTCCATTTCAGTGAGGAGGGTGTTAAAGTCCCCCACTTTTAGTGTATTGTATTGTTGTCAATGTATTTCTTTGATTTTGTTATTAATTTCCTTATAAAATTGGCTGCTCCCATGTTAGGGGCAAACAATATTATTGTATTGTTTCGATGTGTTTCTTTGCTTTTGTTATTAATTGCCTTATATAATTGGCTGCTCCCATTTTAGGGGCATAGATATTTACAATTGTTAGATCTTGTTTGATAGACCCTTTAGGTAGGATATAGTGTCCTTCCTCATCTCTTATTACAATCTTTTGTTTAAAATCTATTTGTTTGTTATATATGATTGCCACCCCAGCTTTCTTTTGGTGTCCATTAACATGGTAAATGGTTTTCCACCTCTTCACCTTCAATCTGGGGGTGTCCTTGGGTCTAAAATGAGTCTCTTGCAGACAGCATATTGATGGGTCTTGTATTTTTATCCAATCTGATAGCCTGTGTCTTTTGATTGGGGCATTTAGCCCATTTACATTCAGGTTAACTATTGAAAGATGTGAATTTAGTGCCATTGTATTGCCTGTAAGGTGACTGTTACTGTATATTGTCTGTGTTCCTTTCTGGTCTATGTTGCTTTTAGGCTCTCTCTTTGTTTAGAGGACCCCTTTCAATATTCCTCGTAGGGCTGGTTTCGTGTTTGCAAGTTTCTCTTAAAGTTTGTTTGTCCTGGAAACTTTTTTCTCTCTCCTTCTATTTTCAATGGCAGTCTAGCTGGATATCGTATTCTTGGCTGCATATTTTTCTCTTTTAGTGCTCTGAATATACCGTGCCAGTCTTTTCTGGCCTGCCAGGTCTCTGTGGATAGGTCTGTTGCCAATCTAGTGTTTCTACCATTGTAGGTTATAGATCACTTCTCCTGAGCTGGCTTTCATGATTTTCTCTTTATCTTTGAGACTTGTAAGTTTTACTATTAGATGTCGGGGTGTTGACCTATTTTTATTGATTTTGAGAGGGGTTCTCTGTGCCTCTTGGATTTTGATGCCTGTTTCCTTCCCCAAATTAGGGAAGTTCTTTGCTATAATATGCTCCAATATTCCTTCTGCCCCTCTCTCTGTTTCTTCTTCTTCTGGAATCCTAATTAACCTAATTATGTAACATCTTATGGTATTACTTATCTCTTGAATTCTGCCCTCATGATCCAGTAGTTGTTTATCTCTCTTTTTCTCAGCTTCTTTATTTTCCATCATTTGGTCTTCTATATCCTAAGTCTCTCTTCTGCCTCATTTATCCTGGTAGTTAGAGCCCCATTTTTTATTACACCTCATTAATAGGTTTTTTGATTTTGACTTGGTTAGATTTTAGTTCTTTTATTTCTCTAGAAAGGGTTTCTCTAATGACTCTGATGCTTTATTCAAGCCCAGCTAGTATCTTTAAAATCATTCTGAACTCTAAGTCCGACATTGTACTAATGTCCGTATTGAGTAGGTCCCTGGCAGTCAGTACTGTCTCTTGTTCTTTTTGTTGAGGTTATTTTTTCCTTCTTGTCATTTTGTCCTGAGGAGAATAGATGAAGGAGAGAACAAAATGCTAACAGGGTAACAACATCCCCGAAAAGATATTCTAAACAAATCAGAAAAGACCTGAAACCAGGGGAAAAGAAAGGAAAGAAAGAAAAAAAGGAAAAGAGAAAAAAAGTAAAAGATAAAAACAAACAAAAACAGAACAAAACAAAACAAAAAACAGAATATGTTCAAATATGATCAGGCTGGTGCACACACTAGATTTTGGGCATATTTTTGTCTGTTAGAATAAAGTGCCTCCCAGAATTTTAAAGAAAGAAAAACTTATATATCTACAAATATAAGTTTTAATACAATGAAGGGATGGAATATGACTGTAAAAATGAAAATTATAAAAGATTTTATAAAAGGAATTGATAAGATAAGAAGTTTTTTAAAAAAAGAAAGAAGTGGATTAAAAAAAAAGGGTGATAATGTGATCAGGCAGGAGACTAGAACAAAGCCATACACTAGAGATTTAGGGTATATTTTGATCTGTGAGAAGAAAGTGTATCTCAAAATTTTAAATAGAGAACAATATATATATAAAAGGGACCACTTTCTGGAAGGTAGGACATGCGGAGAAGTGAATCTGAGGCGATATGCAGGAGGATAGATGGCAGGGGAGGGGACCTCCATCAGCCACTTCTGGCAAGTGATAGAGCCTGGGACACAAAATCAAAACTTTTAGAAGTCTGCTCCACTGGTTAACAGGGGGTGGAACCCTCGTGGGACAGTGTGGTCTCAGGACCCGCAGGGTCACAGAAAGAGTGGGGGTGCCTGAGTGTAGCAGAGGTCCCAGGTATTGGAGCAAGGAAGCCAGCCACAGAGACTGAGCTGAGGCGCAGGCTCTCAGCTCGGGGTTGCCATAAACTGTGATCTGCAGCATAGTTGGACCACTGTTCCTCCAGCAGGGACCCAACAAGCGGCAGATGCGGGGACACTCACCTTTTTCCCCTGGAGAAGCGGTGCGGGAGCACACTGCAGGGATCTGCTGGGTTTGGAGACTCCACACTGAATCAGGTGCCAGAGATAGAAATGCCCAGTCACAGGCTGGGTGAGCATGGAGTGCAGCTGGAGACTGGGGAGATGGGAGTGATTGACTGCTTTTCTTTGGGGGTGCACTGAGGGGTGGGGCCGTGAGTTCTCGGCTTCTCTGGGCAGAGATTGGGAGGCCACCATTTTCACTCTCATCCTCCAAATCTGTACTGAAAGCTTGCAGGAAACAAAATCTCCCAAGAGGAAACCCAAGCAGATTACTTAGCCTGGACCAGGAAAGGGCAGGGCAATTCCACCCCCAGCAAAGACTTTTGGGAACCACAGCAACAGGCCCCTCCCCCAGAAAATCAGCAAGAACTGCCAGCCAAGACCAAGATTATGGATCAATGAGAACGGCAGAACTCCAGCGCTAGGGGAATACTGCACATAGGATTCCTGGCTTTTTCCCCATGATTCTTTAGTCTTTCAAAGTTAATTTTTTTAACTTTTTTAAAATTTTTCTTTTCCCCTTTTTCAACCAACATCTTATCAATCCCTTTTTTATAAAACTTTTATTTTTCATTTTTAGACTCATATTCTATCGCTTTATAGTAGTTACCCTTATTTTTGGCATATATATATAAGTTGTTCTCTCTTTAAAATTTTGAGATACAGTTTCCTCTAACAGATCAGAATATACCCTAAATCTCTAGTGTGTGGCTTTGTTCTAGTCTCCTGCCTGATCACATTCTCTCCTTTTTAATTTTTTTTAAATCTCTTCTTTCTTTTTTTAAAAAAGATTTTATTTATTTATTTGAGAGAGAGAGAGAATGAGAGATAGAAAGCACGAGAGGGAAGAGGGTCAGAGGATGAAGCAGACTCCCTGCTGAGCAGGGAGCCCGACGTGGGACTCGATCCCAGGACTCCATGATCATGACCTGAGCCGAAGGCAGTCGCTTAACCAACTGAGCCACCCAGGCGCCCTCTCTTCTTTCTTTTTAAAAACAACTTCTTAACTTATTGATTCCTTTTATAAATTTTTCAATAATTTTCATCTTTACAGTCATTTTCCATCTCTTCATCGTATCAACCCTTATTTTTATACATATATAAGTTTTTCTTTCTTTAAAATTTTGGGAGGCACTTTCTTCTAACAGACCAAAATACACCCAAAATTTAGTGTGTGGCACAGATCTACGCACCAGCATGATCACATTTGGTCATATTCTGTTTTTTTTATTTGTTCTGTTTTTATTTGTTTTTATCTTTTCCTTTTTCTTTTATTTTTCTTTTTTTTTCCTTTCCCTTTCTTTCCCACTGGTTTCAGGTCTTTTCTGATTTGTTTGGAGTGTATTTTCTGGGGACGTTGTTACCCTGTTAGCATTTTGATCTCTTATTCATGTAATCTCCTCTGAACAAAAGGACAAGATGAAATAAATCACTTCAACAAAAAGAACAAGAGGCAGTACCAACTGCCAGGGACTTACTCAATACGGACGTTAGTACGATGTCAGACCTAGAGTTCAGAATCATGATTTTAAAGATACTAGCTGGGCTTAAAAAAGCATGGAGGTTATTAGAGAAACACTTTCTAAGAGAAATAAAAGAACTAAAATCTAAACAAGGTGAAATCAAAAAGGCTATTAATGAGGTGCAATAAAAAATGGGGGCACTAACTGCTAGGATAAATGAGGCAGAAGAGAGAATCAGTGATATAGAAGACCGAATGATGGAAAATAAAGAAGCTGAGAAAAAAAGAGATAGACAAGTACAGGATCATGAGGGCAGAATTTGAGAGATAAGCAATACCATAAGAAGAAACAACATTAGAATAATTGGGATCCCAGAATAAGAAGGAAGAGAGAGAGGGGTAGAAGTCACTTTGGAGCAAATTATAGCAGAGAACTTCCCTAATGTGGGGAAGGAAACAAGCATCAAAATCCAGGAGACAGAGAACCCCTCTCAAAATCAATAAAAATAGGTCAACACCCCGACATCTAATAGTAAAACTTACAAGTCTCAAAGATAAAGAGAAAATCATGAAAGCCAGCTCAGGAGAAGTGATCTATAACCTGCAATGGTAGAAACACTAGATTGGCAACAGACCTATCCACAGAGACCTGGCAGGCCAGAAAAGACTGGCATGATATATTCAGAGCACTAAAAGAGAAAAATATGCAGCTAAGAATACTATATCCAGCTAGGCTGTCATTGAAAATAAAAGGAGAGATAAGAAGCTTCCAGGACAAACAAAAAATAAGGAATTTGCAAACACGAAAGCAACACTACAAGAAATATTGAAAGGGGTCCTCTAAACAAAGAGAGAGCCTAAAAGCAACATAGACCAGAAAGGAACACAGACAATATACAGTAACAGTCACCTTACAGGCAATACAATGGCACTAAATTCACATCTTTCAATAGTTAACCTGAATGTAAATGGGCTAAATGCCCCAATCAAAAGACACAGGCTATCAGACTGGATAAAAATACAAGACCCATCAATATGCTGTCTGCAAGAGACTCATTTTAGACCCAAGGACACCACCACATTGAAAGTGAGGGGGTGGAAGACCTTCTACCATGCTAATGGACACCAAAAGAAAGCTGGCGTGGCAATCCTTATATCAGACAAATTAGATTTTAAACCAAAGACTGTAATAAGAGATGAGGAAGGACACTATATCCTACCTAAAGTATCCAACAAGAAGATCTAACAGTTGTAAATATCTATGCCAGTAATATGGGAGTAGCCAATTATATAAGGCAATTCATAACAAAAGGAAAGAAACACATCAAAACAATACAATCATAGTGGGGGACATTAATACCCCCCTCACTGAAATGGACAGATCATCTAAGCAAAAGATCAACAAGGAAATAAAGACTCTAACATACTGGACCAAATAGACTTCACAGATATATTCAGAACATTCCATTCCAAAACAATGGAATACACATTTTTCTCTAGTGCCCATGAAACATTCTCCAGAATAGATCATATCCTAGGGCACAAATCAGGTCTCAACCGGTACCAAAAGATTGAGATTATTCCCTGCATATTTTCAGACCACATAGTTTTGAAACTTGAACTCAATCACAAGAGAAAGTCGGAAAGAACACAAATACATGGAGGGTAAAGAGCATCCTACTAAAGAATGAATGGGTCAACCAGGAATTAAAGAAGAATTTTAAAAATTCATGGAAACCATTGAAAATGAAAACACAACTGTTCAAAATCTTTGGGATGCAGCAAAGGCAGTCCTAAGAGGAATGTGCATAGCAATACAAGCCTTTCTCAAGAAAGAAGAAAGGTCTCAAATACCCAACCTTACCCTACACCTAAAGAAGCTAGAGAAAAAAAAAAACAGCAAATAAAGCCTAAACCCAGCAGGAGAAGAGAAATAATAAAGATCAGAACAGAAATCAATGAAATAGAAACCAAAAGAACACTAGAACAGATCAACAAAAGTAGGAGCTGGTTCTTTGAAGAATTAACAACATGGATAAACCCCTTGCCAGACTTATCACAAAGAAAAGAGAAATGACCCAAATCAACACAATCATAAATGAACGAGGAGAGATCACAACCAACACCAAAGAAATACAAACAATTATAAGACATATTATGAGCAAATCTACGCCAGCAAATTAGATAATCTGGAAGAAATGGATGCATTCCTAGAGATGTATCAACTACCAAAACTGAACCAGGAAGAAATAGAAAACATGAACAGACCTATAACCACTTAAGGAAATTGAAGCAGTCATCAAAAATCTCCCCACAAACAAAGGCCCAGGGCCAGGTGGCTTCCCAGGGGGAATTCTACCAAACATTTAGAGAAGAATTAATACCTATTCTTCTGAAACTGTTCCAAAATTAGAAATGGAAGGAAAACTTCCAAACTCATTTTATTAGGCTACCACACCTTGATCTAAAACAGGACAAAGATCCCATCAAATAGAATTACAGACCAATATCCTTGACGAACCTGGATGCAAAAATTCTCACCAAAATACTAGCCAATAGGATCCAACAGTACATTAAAAGGATTATTCACCATGACGAAGTGGGATTTATCCCTGGGCTGCAAGGTTGGTTCAACATCCGCAAATCAATCAACGTGATACAATCTGTTAACAAAAGAAAGAACAAGAATCATATGATCCTCTCAATAGATGTAGAAAAAGCTTTTGACAAAGTACAGTATACTTTCTTGATCAAAACTCTTCAGAGTATAGGGATAGAGAGAATATACCTCAGTATCATAAAAGCCATCTATGAAAAACCCACAGCGAATATCATTCTCAATGGGGAAAAAGTGAGAGCTTTCCCCCTAAGGTCAGGAACGTGGCAGGGATGTCCATTCTCACCACTGTTATTCAACATAGTATTAGAAGTCCTAGCCACAGCAATCAGACAACAAAAAGAAATAAAAAGCATCCAAATCGGCAAAGAAGAAGTCAAACTCTCACTCTTTGCAGATGATATGATAATTTATGTGGAAAACCCAAAAGCCTGCACCCCAAAACTGCTAGAACTCATACAGGAATTCAGTAAAGTAGCAGGACATAAAATTAATGCACAGAAATCAGTGGCATTCCTATACACCAACAACAAGACAGAAGAAAGAGAAATTAAGGAGTCCATCCCATTTACAATTGCACCCAGACCATAAGAAACCTAGGGATAAATCTAACCAAAGAGGCAAAGAATCTGTACTCAGAAAACTATAAAATACTCATGAAAAAATTGAGGAAGACAGAAAGAATTGGAAAAACGTTCCATGCTCATGGATTGGAAGAACAAATATTGTGAAGATGTCAATGCGACCTAGAGCAATATAACATTTAATGCAATCCCCATCAAAATACCACCCAGCTTTTTCCAAGAAATAGAACAAATCATCCTAAAATTTGTATGGAACCAGAAAAGACCTCAAACAGCCAGAGGAATGTTGAAAAAGAAGAGCAAAGCTGGCGGCATCACAATTCCGGACTTCCAGCTCTATTACAAAGCTTTTATCACCAAGACAGTATGGTACTGGCACAAAAACAGACATATTGAGCAATGCAACAGAATAGAGAGCCCAGAAATGGACCCTCAACTCTATGGTCCACTAATCTTCCACAAAGCAGTAAAGAATGTCCAAATGAGGAAAGAATCTCTTCAACAAATGGTGTTGGGAAAATAGGATAGCCACAAGCAGAAGAATAAAACTACCATTTCCTTACACCATACACAAAAATAGACTCAGAATGGTTGAAAGACCTAAATGTGAGACAGGAGTCCATCACAATACTGAAGGCAACAGAGGCAGCAACCTCTTTGGCCTCAGCCACAGCAACTTCTTCCTAGAAACATCGCCAAAGACAAGGGAAGCAAGGGTAAAAATGGACTATTGGGACTTCATCACAATAAAAAGCTTTTGCACAGCAAAAGAAACAGTCAACAAAACCAAAAGACAACAGACAGAATGGGAGAAGATATTTGCAAATGACATATCAGATAAAGGGCTAGTATCCAAAATCTATAAAGAACTTAAACTCAACACCCAAATAATAAATGATCCAATCAAGAAATGGGCAGAAGACATGAACAGACAGTTTTCTAAAGAAGACATCCAAATGGTCAACAGACACATGAAAAAGTGCTCCACATCGCTCGGCATCAGGGAAATCGAAATCAAAACCTCAATGAGATACCACCTCACACCAGTCAGAATGGCTAAAATTAACATGTCAGGAAATGACAGATTTTGGCAGGGATGCGGAGAAAGGGGAACCCTCCTACACTGTTGGTGGGAATGCAAGGTGGTTCAACCAGTCTGGAAAACAATATGGAGGTTCCTCAAAAAGTTGAAAATAGAGCTACCCTACATTCCAGCAATTGCATTACTGGGTATTTACCCCAAAGATACAAATATAGGGATCCGAAAGGGTATGTGCACCCCGATGTTTATAGCAGCAATGTCCACAATAGTCAATCTGTGGAAAGAGCAAAGATATCCATCAACAGAAGAATGGATAAAGATATGGCATATATATACTATGGAATATTTGCAGCCATCAAAAGAAATGAGATCTTGCCATTTGCAACGACATGGATGGAAGTGGAGGGTGTTATGCTGAGCGAAATAAGTCAATCAAAGAAAGACATGTATCATATGACCTCACTGATATGAGGAATTCTTAACCTCAGGAAACAAACTGAGGGTTGCTGGAGCAGTGGTGGGTGAGAGGGATGGGGTGGCTGGGTGATAGACTTTGGGGAGGGTATGTGCTATGGTGAACGCTGTGATGTGTGCAAGACTGTTGAATCACAGACCTGTACCTCTGAGGCAAATAATGCAATATATGTTAAGGGAAAAAAAAAGGGAGAAAATATCAGGAGGGGAAGAATGCAGGGAGGAAAATCAGAGGGGACAATGAACCATGAGAGATGAAGGACTCTGAAAAACAAACTGAGGGTTCTAGAGGGGAAGGGGGTGTGAGGATGGGTTAACCAGTTGATGGGTATTAATGAGGGCACGTTCTGCAAGGAGCACTGGGTTTTATGCACAAACAATGAATCATGGAACACTACATCAAAAACTAATGATGTAATGTATGGCGATTAACATAAAATAAAAAATTAAAAAAATAGAAAAGCAACTGATTTCTGTGCATTGATTTCATATCCTGCCACATTGCTGAAATGCTATATGAGTTCTAGTAATTTGGGGGTGGAGTCTATTAGGTTTTCCACATAAAGTATCATGTCATCTGTGAAGAGTGAGCGTTTGCCTTCTTCTTCGCTATTTTGAATGTCTTTCCTTTCGTTTTGTTGTCTGATTGTTGGGGCTAGGTTTTCTAGTACTATGTTGAACACTAGTGGTGAAAGTGGGCAACCCTGGGGGCGCCTGAGTGGTTCAGTCGTTACCCGTCTGCCTTCGCCTCAGGTCATGATCCCAGAGTCCTGGGATCAAGCCCCGCATCCGGCTCCCTGCTCAGAGGGAGGTCTGCTTCTCCCTCTCCTACTCCCCCTGCTTGTGTTCCCTCTCTCGCTGTGTCTCTCTCTGTCAAATAAATAAAATCTTTAAAAAAAAAAAAAAGAAAGTGGGCAACCCTGTCGTGTTCTTAACCTGAAGGGAAAAAGCCTTTAGCTTTTCCCCTTTGAGAATGATATGCACTCTGGGCTTTTCCTAGATGACTTTTACGATATTGAGCAATATTCCACTTATCCCTACATTCTGAATAGTTTTAATGAGGAAAAGATGCTGTATTTTGTCAAATTCTTTTTCTGCATCAATGAGAGTATCATATGATTCTTGTCTTCTGTTTTATCAATGTGCTCTATCACATTGATTGGTTTTTGGATGATGAACTACCTTGCATCCCGGGAATAAATCCCACCTGGTCATGATGGAAAATCCTTTTAATATACTTTTGGATTCTTTTGGTTAGGATCATGTTGTATTTTTGCATCCATGTTTATCAGGGATATTGGTCAGTAGTTCTCCTTTTCGGTGGGGTCTTTGCCTGGTTTTGGGATCAAGGTAATGCTAGCTTCATAGAACAAGTTTGGAAGTTTTCCTTCTGTTTCTATTTGTTAAAAACAGCTTCAGAAGAATAGGTATGATTTTTTTCTTTAAATCTCTAGTAGCATTCCCCTGGGAAGCCATCTGGCCCTAGACTCTTTTTTTTTTTTTTTTTTTTTTTTTGGGGAGATGATGACTGCTTTTCTGATGACTGCTTCAATTTCCTTGCTGGTTATTGGTCTATTCAGATTGTCTATTTCTTCCTGTTTCAGTTTTGGTAGTTTATAAGTTTCCAGGAAAGCTTCCATTTCTTCTAGGTTGCTTAATTTTTTGGCATATAGTTGTCGATAATAATTTCTAATAATTGTTTCTATTTCCTTGGTGTTAGTCATGATCTTTCCCCTTTCATTCATGATTTTATTCATTTGGGTCCTTTCTCTTTTCCTTTGGATATGTCTTGCCAGTGGTTTATCGATTTTATTAATTCTTTCAAAGAACCATCTTCTAGTTTTGTTTATCTGTTCTGCTTTTTTTCTGGTTTCTATTTCATTGGTCTCTGCTCTAATCTATTATTTCTCTTCTCCTGCTTGGTTTAGGTTTTACTTGCTCTTTTTTCTCCAGCTCCTTTACGTATAAGGTTAGCTTGTGCATTCAGGATTTTTCTGCTTTTTTGAGTGACCCTTGGATGGCTATGTATTTCCCTGTTAGGACCAGCTTTGTAGTATCCCATAGGTTTGGACCAAAGCGTTTTTGTTCTCATTGGTTTCCATGAATTGTTTAAGTTCTTTAATTTCCTGGTTGACCCAAACATTCTTTAGCAAGATGCTCTTTAACTTCCAAGTGTTTGAATCACTTCTAATTTTTTTCTTGTTATTGATTTCCAGTTTCAAAGCATTGTAGTCTGAAAATATGCAGGGCACAATCTGAATCTTTTGGTATCGGTTGAGACCTGATTTGTGACACATTATGTGATTTATTCTAGAGAAAGTTCCATGTGCATTTGAGAAGATTGAGAATTTTGTTGTTTTAGGTTGGAATGGTCTATGTATATCTATGAGGTCCGTTTGGTCCAGTGTGTCCTTCAAAGTTCTTGTTTCTTTGTTGATCTGCTTAGATTATCTGTAAATTGTTGTGAGTCAAATGTCGCAGTTTCTTAGTATTAATGAATTATTATCAGTATGTTACTTTATTTTCATTACCAGTTGGCTTATGTAGTTGGTTGCTCCCATGTTGGGGGCATAGATAGTTACAATTGTTAGATCTTCTTGGGTCTATCCATAGACCCTTTAAGTATGAAATATTTTTCCCATACATTTCTTACTATAGTCTTTAGTTTAAAATCTAATTTGTCTGATCTGAGAATTACTACCTCATCTTTCTTTTGAGGTCCATTTGCATGATAAATTGTTCTCCATCCCCTCATATTCAATCTAGAGATGTCTTTAGGTTCGAAATGAGTCTCTTGTAGACAGCATATGGATGGGTCATGTCTTTTTATCTAATTTGCAACCCTGTGCTGTTTCATGGGAGCATTTAGTTCATTCAAGTTGAGAGTGACTATTGAAAAATATGATTTTAGTGCCTTCATATTGCTTGTGAGTCCCTGTTTCTATAGATTGTCTCTGTAAATTTTTGGTCTATATTACTCTTGGGGTCTATACTATTATAGAATCCCCCCTAATATTTCTTTCAGGGCCTGCTTGGTGGTCACATATTCTTTAGGTCTGTGCCCATCCTGGAAGCTCCTTGTCTCTCTATCCATTCTGAATGATAGCCTTTCTGGATAAAGTCTTCTTGGCTGCATGTTCTTCTCATTTAGTACCCTGAATATGTCTTGCCAGGCCTTTCTGGCTTGCCAGGTCTCTGTGGATAGGTCTGACATTATTCTGATGTTCCTCCCTCCATACATATGAAATCTCTTCCCCCTAGCTGCTCTCATGATAGCTTCCTTGGCTCCAAGATTTGCAAGTTTTACTATTATATGCTTGGGCATATAATATGCTTTTACTGATGTTGGGTGGGGTCCTCTTTGCCTCTTGGACACAAATGCTTGTTTCCTTCCCCAGATTAGGGAAGTTCTCAGCTATGATTTGCTCAATTATACCATTTAGTCCTCTCTCTCTCTCTACCCTCTCAGTGATCCCAATGATCCTGACATTGGAACATTTCATGACATCATTGATCTCTCTAAGTTTGTTCTCATTGGCTTCTATCTCTTTATCCTAGTCCTCCTCAGCTTTCTTCTTTTTTATCATCTTATCTTCTAGCTCACTAATTTATTCTTCTGCATCATTTACCCTGGCTGTTAGGGTATCTTGTTTAAACTGCATCTCATTCACAGCATTTTAAGCTGGCTTGATTAGATCTCATTTCTGCCCTTAGAGATTCTCTATTTTTGCTAATGGTTTTCTCAAATGAATGGATAAAGAAAATGTGATCTCTATCCCCCTAAAGCACAGCTTGAGGGGATAGTTCAAGTGATTCTTCATTAGGGAGTATCATTTCAGGGTAGTAAGATTTAGAAAAATGGAGTTAAGCAGGAAAGGCGAGACAACATGTGGTTATGTTACCAAAGGTGTATCTGTTAAATATAACTGATGGTTCAACTTCACAGAACCATCTTCTGAGATCCATAAAATTATCCAGCATTACTTGTTGGATTCTGTCTTCCATTTTTCAGCATGTTTTCCTGTAGGAAATAATCTACCAACATTCTCAGGCATTGTGATTTTTGATACATTAGCCCTGTGGAAGAAGAAGAATCAGAGACACAGGGCACAAGCAGAATGTGCACTGGATATGGTAAGTACAATGGCTGGCTGGCTGGAAGCACACAATCAAATGTTCTGGTAACCCATGTGCTGAGATGCTCATAGGGTGGAGCATTATAGGGCTTGATTCTTCAACCTCTTATCAACTCACACTTGGCCTTACAACAACAGCCACATAACAAGTACCAGGTAAATGTTGATCTGTTCTGGTAAAAAGTATTCTAGTCAGCAAGTCATCTACAATTGAGGCTACTCCTAATTTAAATTTTCACCAACATAATTCCATCCATGAGGATAAATTGAGCTTGAGGAGTGGCTATTCTAAATAAGACTATGATGGCATTGAACATCCCTATTTTTTTTAAAGATTTTATTTATTTATTCATGAGAGACAGACAGAGAGAGAGAGAGAGAGAGAGAGAGAGAGAGGCAGAGGGAGAAGTAGCCTCCCAAGGAGCAGGGACCCCGATGTGGGACTCGATCCCAGGACTCTGGGATCATGACCTGAGCCAAAGGCAGACACAACCATCTGAGCCACCCAGCCGCCCGAACATCCCTATTTTTTAAGATTTTTAAAAATTTATTCATTTAAGACACAAAGATATGGAAAGGGAGAAAGAAAGCATGAGCAGGGGGAGAGGCAGAGGGAGAGGGAGAAGCAGGCTCCCCGCTGAGCAGGGAGCCCAATATGGGGCTCGATCCCAGGACCCTGGGATCATGACCTGAGCCAAAGGCAGATGCTTAACCATTTGAGCCACCCAGGTGCCCTGAACATCCCCATATTCCTGATGACCATGTTCATCTTGGTATTCCTTTAATTTCTTATTCTTACCAGAATGACCCTAACTTCGCAGCTCAGGGTATCAGTAGAAGGACACTGCCAATTTTAAGTATTTCTATCCCCATTTTACTTTTGGTCCTGTGGAAAATAACCACTGGCACAGTGGAGATGGATTACACCCAACGCTTAATTTATCATTGGTCTCCAAAAGTTCCCATTCTAACTAGAGGACAGTGATAGTGTTTCAAGTCTCTTGTATGCATGGCAGCTCAGACATTCTACCTAGTAATATGCAGTAAGTTTAGATGCTCCTGTTTCCCTAGTACAATAACTCTAAAAATAGTTACACAAAATTTGGTTTCAAAGACTTTTGGAGAATAAGTTGAGACATGTTTACTGTGTATTTGGGGAAGTCACAGTGCTTCCTGGGAAGAATATTTAAATAATGCACTCTGAAATGTGAACTGCCCTAGATAGCTTAATTTGGCAAGGAAGTCAAACTTTCACTATTCACAGACAACATTATATTCTATGTAGAAAACCCAAAAGACTCCACCAAAAAAAAAAAAATGTTGGAACTGACACACAAATTTATCAAAGTCCCAGGATATAAAATCAATATATCAATACCTGTTGCATTTCTATACACCAATAATGAAGCAACATAAAGTGAAATCAGGAAATTGACCCTATTTACAATTGCACCAAAAACCATAAGTTACCTAGGAATATACCTAAGCAAGAGTTAAAAGATCATATTCTGAAAACTATAGAATACTTATGAAATAAATTGAAGATGACACAAAGAAATAGAAAAACATTCCATGTTCATGGATTGGAAGAACTAATATTTGTTAAAATGCCTATACTACCCAAACAATCTAAACATTAAATGGATTCTCTATTAAAATATCAACAGCATTTTTCACAGAGCTAGTCCAAACTATCCTAAAATTTTCTTGGAACCGCAAAAGACCCAGAATAGCCAAAATAATCCTGAAAAAGCAAAACTAGGTTGGAGGCATCACAATCCCAGACTTCAAGCTCTATTACAAAGCTGTAATCATCAAAACAGTATGTTACTGGCACAAAGACACATAGATCAAGGGAACAGATAGAAAACTCAGAAATGGACCCACAACTATATGGTCCACTAATCTTCAACAAAGCAGGAAAGGATATCCAATGGAAAAAAGACAGTCTCTTCAACAAATTGTGTTAGGAAAACTAGGTAGTCACATGCAGAAGAATAAAACTGGACTACTTTCTTATAACATACACAAAAATAAATTCAAAATGGATGAAATACCTAAATATGAGACAGGAAATCATCAAAATCCTAGAGGATAATACAGGCAGTAACCCCTATGACCTTAGCTGGGGCAACAAAAGCAAAAATGAACTATTGGGACTTCGTCAAGATAAAAAGCTTCTGCACATCAAAGGAAACAATCAACAAAACTAAAAAGCAGCCTACAAAGTGGATGAAGATATTTGCAAATGACATATCTGATAAATGGTTAATATCCAAAATCTATAAAGAACTTAACAAACTCAAACTCCCCAAAACAAATAACTCAGTAAATAAATGGGCAGAAGAGCCACCTGGGTGGCTCAGTTGGTTAAGCATCTGCCTTCAGCTCAGGACATGATCCCAGGGTCCTGGGATCAAATCCCACAATGGGCTCCTTGCTCTGTGGGGATCCTGATCTCCCTCTGCCTCTCTGTCTCTCATGAATAAATAAATAAAATCTTAAAAAAAAGAAATGGGCAGAAGACACGAACAGACATTTTTTCCAAGGAAGACGTCCAGATGGCCAACAGACACATGAGAAGTGGCTCAACATCACTCTTCATCAGGGAAATACAAATCAAAACCACAATGACATAGCACCTCACACCAGTCGGAATGGCTAATATTAACAACACAATAAAACACAGATACTGGTGAAGATTTGGAGAAGTGGAGGCCCTCTTACACTGTTGGTGGGAATGCAAACTGGAGAAGCCACTCTGGAAAACAATATGGAGGTTCCTCAAAAAGTATAAAATATAACTACCCTATCACCCAACAATTGACCTACTAGGTATTTACTCAAAGGATACAAAAACACTGATGTGAAGGGGCATATGCACCCCTTATAGCAACATTAGCAACATTAGCCAAATTATGGAAAAACCCCAGATATCTATCAACTGATGAATTGATAAAATAAGTTGTGATAAGGAGGAGGCAAGATGGTGGAGGAGTAGGGGACCCTATTTAAACTGGTCCCCTGAATTTAGCTGAATCTATTAACCCATTTTGAACACCCACGAAATCAACCGGGGGTATAAGAATATATATCTGGATCTCTACTATCAGAAAAGCAGCAGCATATGGCAAGGTAGGTAGGGAAGAATCGTGAATCTGTGGGGAGATATTGAAAGATAAACAAAAGGGGGAGGGAATCACCATAAACTGACACCTGGAAAGAGATAGAACACTGGAGCACAAAATTGGAGCCCTTAGAAATCTGATCTAGTAAGAGACATCCCTCCCTGGGGGGTTTTGGAAATGAAAAGGCAGAATTCTAGGTAGGGCATTGTGGTCTCAGGATACAGGGGACTGAAGAGCAAAAGGAGATACCTGAAATGATGGAGGGTCTGAGTGTTGGAGCCAAGAAGCAAGTTGTGGTCGGCAAGAGAGGGAAGGGACTCGCAACTAGGATTACCAGAAACCACAAACTGAGCAGGTCAAAAGCCACACTTTCCTTGTCCAGCCTGAAAAAATCTGGGAAAAGTGCCCAAGACAGGGCAAAAACTCGCAGAGCAGTAGCGGCTGGGAAGGGGCTTTAGGGCGGAACTGGACCTAATTCCCGAGCCTCAGGTACATAGGTGAGCCCACAGCCTCTTCCAGTTTTAAAAGCACAAAGGGCAGAGATACTCCCAGGCCCCTGAAAACACTTCTGAGAGTAGCGGTGGGAGCACACCACTGGAGGTTGCAGTTTTCAGTGGCGCAAACAGAAGCGGAGATTGTTCATCCTGCAGAGTTTATTTAAGAGGACAGACTGAATTTTCTGCTCTGGGCCAGAGGTTTGACTGTGGCCATTTTTGCTCTGATCCTCTGAAGAGGCATAGAAAGGTCCCAGGGTGCAAAAGACACCCACAAGTCCGCTTTCCACTGACCCCATCACCCAGACAGGTCATGGGGCAACTCTGCATAGGCAGGATTACCTGAGAAATAGAGCGTGGCAGGCCCATCTCCCAAAAGACAGGCTGAAATAACAGGTGGATGACAATCTCTTGGATCCGATAAGACTGTAAAATCCCAACACAAGGAGAAAAGTGTATATCGAGCTCCAGGTGGGGCCTCATGACTTATTTACTTTTCAGCTATAATTTTCCTTTCCTTTTCTTTCTTTCTTTCTTTCTTTCTTTCTTTCTTTCTTTCTTTCTTT
>NW_027397167.1:824990-885322 GCF_003265705.2 Callorhinus ursinus
TTTCTTTCTTTCTTTCTTTCTTTCTTTCTTTCTTTCTTTCTTTCTTTTTTCCTTTTCTCATGCCATATTCCCCCGCCGAATACGTCCTTATACCTTCTCCTCATTTCAACTAGATGTCTATTATACCAACTCATTTTTTATAGGTGCTTTTTAACTTGTATTTTTACACATCTATATTTTTTATAGATATATGTTTTATTTTAGCTTGTTTTTCATTTTACTCAGTTTTACCTTTTTATATATACAAGTTTTACTTTCCTAGTGATTTTGGGACATAGTGTCCTCTAACAAACAGACCAAAATACACCCAGGAACAACTGAAACACCCTGTTTTGTACACACTGAGAGATTATAGCCCACCTTTCCTTCCTCCCATTTATTATTATTTTATTTATTTTATATTTTATATTATATGTATATATATATTTGTATATGTTTGTATATATTTTTATTAGGTTTTTTAATCGATTTTTTCATTTTTTTCTTGTGTTTCATTTTGGCTTTTTTTGTTGTTGGTAGCATCTGACCATTCTGAATTTTGCTAGGATGCATCTTCCTTGGGTCATGCTTGATATTTTGGACTCTGTCCATTCGTTCAACCATCCATTGACAGAATGACTATGTTCTTCTCAACAAAGAAAAGAACCAGACACAATGTTTTCTGCCATGGAACTAATGGATATAGATATAAGCCAGTTGTCAGAGACAGACTTCAGGATAGCAATCATAAGGTAAATAGCTGGGCTTGAAAACAGCATTAGTGACAATATAGGGCAGAAGTGAGGTCTAATCAGGGCAAACTAAAAAGTGCTGTGAAAGAAATGCAGTCTAAACTTAATACTCTAACAGCCAGGGTAAATGAGGCAGAAGAACGAGTTAGGGATATAGAAGATAAGCTGATAGAAAGAAAGGAAACTGAAAATTATAGGCAATTAGTGGCACATGAGATTAGATTTACAGAGATCAACAACTCCATGAAACACTCCAATGTCAGAATTACTGGAATCCACGAAGGGATGGAAAGAGAGAGGAATAGAAGGTATATTTGAGCAAATCATAGCTAAGAACGTCCCTAATCTGGAGAAGGAAATAAGTATTCAAGTCCAGAAACAGAGAGGACCCCTCCTAAAAATCAATAAAAATAGATCAACACCCCAACATGTAATACTGAGGCTTGCAAATCTTAGAGCCAAGGAAGCTATTCTTAGAGCAACAGTGGGGGAAGAGATTTCTTATGTAAGGAGGGAGGACTATCAGAATAACATCAGACCCATTCACAGAGACCTGGCAAGCCAGAAAGGGCTGGCAAGACATATTCACGGTACTAAATGAAAAGAACATGCAGCAAAGAATACTTTACCCAGCAAGACTCTCTGTCATACAGACTGGATAGAGGGATAAAGAGCTTTCAGGGCCAGCAAAAACTGAAAAAATATGGGACCACCAGGCCAGCCCTGCAAGAAATATTAAAGGGGATTCTGTAAATGAAGAGAAACCGAAGAGTCACACAGAACAGAAAGAAACAGAAAACCTTAAGAAACAGGGACCTTATAGGCAACACAATGGCACTAAATTTATATCTTGCAATAGTTGCTCTCAACTGGCTGAATGCTCCCATCAAGAGACACAGGGTTTCAGATTAGATAAAAAAGCAGGATCCATCCATATGCTGTCTACAAGAGACTCATCCTGAACCTAAAGATACATCCAGACTGAGAGTGAAGGGGTGGAGAACGATCTTCCATGCCAATGGACCTCAAAAGTAAGCTAGGGTACCAATTCTCATATCAGACAAATTAGATTGTAAGCTAAAGACTGTAGTTAGAGACACAGAAGGACACTATATCATTCTTAAAGGGTCTATCCAACAAGAAGATCCAACAAGTGTAAGTAATTATGCCCCCAACATGGGAGCAGCCAACTACATAAGCCAATTGTTAACCAAAATAAAGACACGTATTGATAATAATATGTTAATAGTAGGAGACATCAACACTCCACTCACAGCAATAGACAGATCATCTAAGCAGAAAATCAACAAAGAAACAAGAGTTTTGAATGACACACAGGACTAGATGGACCTCATAGATATATACAGAACATTTCACCCTAATACAATAAAATACTCATTCTTCTGTATTTCAAAATGGATGAAAGACCTCAACATGTGTTCCAATGCAATATCTATCAAAATACCATTAACACTTTTCACAGAGCTGAAACAAACCATCCTAAAATTTATATGGAACCAGAAAAGACACTGAATTCCCAAGGGAATGTTGAAAAAGAAAACCAAAGCTGGGGGCAACACAATGCCTGACTTCAAACTATATTACAAAGCCATAGTCATCAAGACAGTATGGTATTGCAAAAAAACAGACACATAGATCAATGGAACAGAATAGAGACCCCAGAAATGGACCCTCAACTCTATGGTCAACTAATCTTTGACAAAGCAGGAAAGAACATCCAATGGAAAAAAGACAGTCTTTTTAACAAATTGTGCTGGGAAAACTGGACAGCCACATGCAGAAGAATGAAACTCGACCATTCTCTTACACCATACACAAAGATAAACTCAAAATGGATGAAAGACCTCAATGTGAGTAGGAATCCATCAAAATCCTAGAGAAGAACATAGACAGTAACATCTTTGACATTGGCCACAGCAACTTCTTGCTAGACACATCTCTAAAGGCAAGGGATTCAAAAGCAAAAATGAAATTTTTGGACTTCATCAAGATAAAAAGCTTCTGCACTGCAAAGGAAACAGTCAATAAAACTAAGGCAATCCATGGAATGGGAGAAGGTATTTGCAAATGACATTACAGATAAAAGGTTGATTTCCAAGATATATAAACAACTTCTCAAACTCAACAGCCAAAAAACAAATAATCCAGTCAGGAAATGGGCAGAAGACATGAACAAACACTTCTCCAAAGAAGACATTCAAATGGTTAATGGACACATGAAAAAATGTTCAACATCACTAGCCATCAGAGAAATACAAATCAAAACCACAATGAGATACCACTTACACCAGTTAGAATGGCAAATATTAGCAAGACAGGAAACTAAAATTGTTGGCGAGGATGTGGAGAAAGAGGAACTCTCTTCCATTGTTGGTGGAAATGCATGCTGGTACAGCCACTCTGGAAACAGGATAGGGGTTCCTCAAGATGTTAAAATTAGAGATTCCCTATGACCCAGCAATTGCACTACTAGGTATTTACGCCAAAGATACAGATGTAGTGAAAATAAGCAGCACATGCACCCCAATGTTCATAACATCAATGCCCATGATAGCCAAACTGTGGAAGGAGCTGAGATGCACTTCAAAAGATGAATGGATAAAGAAGATGTGGTCATATATATAATGGAATATTACTCAGCCATCAGAAAGGCTGAGTACCCACCATTTGCATCGACATGGATGGAACTGGAGGGAATTCGGCTTAGTGAAATAAGTTAAGCAGAGGAAGACAATTATCATACGGTTTCACTCATACTTGGAATATAAGGGGTAGTGTGGAGGACCCCAGGGGAAGAGAGGGAAAGCTGAATGGGAAGAAATCAGAGAGAGAGACAAACCATGAGAGACTTTGGACTCTGGACTCTGGGAAACAAACTGAGGGTTACAGAATGGAGGGGGGTGATGGGTAGCTAGGTAATGGGTATTAAGGAGGGCATGTGTTGTGATGAGCACTGGGTGTTATAGGCAATTAATGAACCATTGAACACTACATCAAAAACTAATGATGTACTATATGATGGCTAACTGAACATAATAAAAAAAGGAAATGGAACTAAATATATCTCTACTTATATCAGTGATAAAACTATAAACCACTTAAAAATAAATCTAAGTAGAAAACTGTAGGACTTATATGAATAAAAGTATTAGTAATTTATTAACAGGAAAAAGTATCTCAATAAGCAGAAAAAAAGAAGTGGTATAAAAAGACAATGGAATATTAGTCAGCCTTCAAAAATAATGAGATTTTGCCATTTTCAATGATATGGATGGAACTAGGGTGTATTATACCAAGCAAAATAAGTCAGTCAAATAAAGATAAATATGATATGATTTCACTCTTATATGCAATTTAAGAAACAAAACATGTACATAGAGGAAGGGAAAAAAAAAGGAGAGAAGCAATCCATAAGAGACACTTAACTATAAGGAAGAAACTGAGGGTTGATTTAGTGGTGATGGGTGGAGCATGGGCTGAATGGGTGATGAGTATTAAGGAATGTACTTATGATAATGATGACTGGGTGTTATACGTAAATGATGAATTATTAAATTCTACTCCTGGAACCAATATTACATTACGTGTTAACTAACTAGAATTTAAATAAAAATTTGGAACAATATATATATACAAACATACATACTGGGCAAGGGACTGTGATTTTCAACTTTGGCTTATGTTACCCTTTCATGGGATAGATATATATGTTTGTTTGCTTATTTGTGGTTTTTTTTTTTTCTATTATTTATTTGGTATTCTTACCAAGTCACATGACTTGGGCTGGGCTGCCCATCTATCTTGCTCTTATGAACACTGTGGTCTATTTTTTTCACTACAGTTTCTTGTGGACCTGGATTTCCCAGTTATCATTTGGTCCTTAATTCTCATTATGCTAATCATACCTACATTCCCGTTGCCAAATAATCTGGCATCCTAGAATACCATCATTCCTACAGACATCATGACAACCCCTCCCACTTTTAACTCGGCCTGCAGAAAACAGTTACAACAAATTTTTCAAAGATGGATCATCTTTTCACTAGAGTCTACGTTAGGGCCATAGTGAAGAGGGGGACCCTCTGGACTCTCCTAAGATACACAGTCAACTGTGGGTGCTTGGGCATCAGACCACTTATCTGATTTAATGATCCTAAAACCTGAGGTTTCTGAACCTCCCTTAGTGCACTCCTACAGCATTTCTGGCATCTCTGATGTTTACACTGGCCACATTTGTCTCCAAGCTTCTATTACCTTCCAGGTTCACACCAAAATTTTATATTCTGAGTCAAGATGAGTGCTTCTATAATAAATAATTGTCCCCTAAACAGACATTTAATATGGTTGCCCCCAGGCCAGCACATTCAAGAAATAATCTCATATGTGGAACACAGGTTTTGGATATTATAGTCTATCCAGATTTAGATACCTCCCCTCAGAGCAGATATTGGATTCTGATCCCACCTGTCAGTCTAGACCTATGAGGAATAACAGGGAGAGATCTTCAGACAAAGTTATCAGTGTTTGAAACACCGGTTTCAGGTTAGGTATTAGATAAGCCTCCAAGCAAAAAAAAAAAAAAATGTTTTTCATTTGGCGAAGGTGGTGGGACTCCCCTGATGTTTTGGACATTTCAAAACAAACAAACAAACAAATTTTTTAAATTTAATTTTATTATGTTATTTTAGTCACCATACATCATTAGTTTTTGATGTGATGATCCACAAGCCATTGTTTTTGTATAACACCGAGTTCTCCATGCAGTACGTGCCCTCCTTAACAACCATCACTGAGCTAACCCATCCCCCGACCCCACTAAAACCCTCAGTTTGTTCCTTGGAGTCTATAGCTCTCATGCTTCGTCTCCCTCTCTGATTCCACCCCTTCATTTTTCCCTTCCTTCTCCTAATGTCCTCCATGCTAGTCCTTATGTTCCACAAATAAATGAAACTACAGATAATTGATTTTCTCTGCTTGACTTATTTCACTTAGCATCATCTCCTCCAGTCCCACCTATGTTGACGTAAAAGTTGGGTATTCAAAGGATGGCTGAGTAATATTCCATTGTATATATGGGCCACATCTTCTTTATCCATTCATCTGTTGAAGGGTATCTCAGCCCATTCCACAGTTTGGCTATTGGAGACATTGCTTCTATGAACATTGGGGTGCATATGGCCTTTCTTTTCACTATATCTGTGTCTTTGTGGTAAATACTCAGGAGTGCAATTGCTGGGTCATAGGGTAGCTCTATTTTTAAATTTTTGAGGAACCTCCACGCTGTTTTCCAAAGTGGCTGTACCAAATTGCATTCCCACCAACACTGTAAGAGGGTTCCCCTGCATCCACAACCTCTCCAACATTTGTTGTTTCTTTCCCTGTCCAATTTTGCCACTCTACCTGGTGTAAGGTGGTATCTCAATGTGGTTTTGATTTGAATTTCCCTGATGGCTAATGATGATGAACATTTTTTCATGTGTCTGTTAGCCATTTGTATGTCTTCTTTGGAGAAGTGTCTGTTTGTGTCTTCTGCCCATTTTTGGACTTGATGCTTGGTTTTTGGGTGTTGAGTTTGAGAAGTTCTTTATAGATCTTGGAAATCAGTGCTTTGTCTGTAGTGTCATTTGCAAATATCTTCTCCCATTCTGTGGGTTGCCTCTTTGTTTTGTTGACTGTTTCCTTTGCTGTGCAGAAGCTTTTTATCTTGATGAAGTCCCAAAAGTTCATTTTTGCTTTTGTTTCACTAGCTTTTGGAGATGTATCTTGAAAGAAGTTGCTGTGGCAATGTCAAAGAGGTTACTGCCTATGTTCTGCTCTAGGATTTTGGTGGATTCCTGTCTCACATTGAGGTCTTTCATCCATTTTGAGTTTATGTATGGTGTTAGAGAATGGTCGAGTTTCATTCTTCTGTATATAGCTGTCCAATTTTCCCAGCACCATTTATTGAAGAGACTGTCTTTTTTCCATTGCGTGTTTTTTCCTGCTTTGTCAAAGATTGACTATAGAATTGAGGGTCCATATCTGGGCTCTCTATTCTGTTCCATTGATCTATGTGTCTGTTTTTGTTCCAGTACCATGCTCTCTTGGTGATCACTGCTTTGTAATAAAGCTTGAAATCAGGCAACGTGATGCCCCCAGCTTTGTTTTTCTTTAAACGTTTTCATGCTTGTCTCCTTCAGTGGTACTGATGTAGGACACAAGTCTTATTTTCCACCAGGAGAGCAGTTTTGACAAAGGAGACCAGTTGAGAACATAAATCCAGCATGCAGTGAAGTTCTTCATCCTTATAATTAAATGTTGCACTTGATTTTTGTCATATTTTACCTTTTGCTTGATGATGAGGATCTCTCCACAGCTGACAGTCAGGCTCTGCCTTTTTTAGAATGCCTTAAATTGTCAATTGGATGCTTTGAACATCACATTTTCTCTTTTCAATACTCAATCATTTTTAACAAGAGCCAAGTTACTGCAAAATTCTTATAACTTTTAATGCCCCATCTCATGCAAGTGCAAAAACTACCACATATCCAAGTTTCTGACATTTCAGCTATGTCTCATCTAGTTTAGCTAGGGTAATTGTTTGTTCATACCATGGACATCAGCACCCAAATCCTCACCAATAATGATGTCTTTATCCCATCTCAAGAGTCTTCATTCAGGGTCACTCTTTCTAAAAATTCCCTTGTCCCAGAATCCCCACAAAACAAAGCCTGAGGAGAAGACTTGTATCCTACTATTTCCTTAGGAACAACCATCATAGGACTCAATAGCAAAAGAGGAGGAGGAATGAGGCAAGAATAAAAGGGGCACCAGTAAGGAAGTACATTCCCAGGCAGCTACCACCAAATGTCATTAATGATTTGATTTCATAAGACACTTTCTCCAAATCCAGAGAAAGTTCATACAGAAGAGTCTTTCTCTAAAGAATAAAGAGGAGTTATTCATAGAATTTCATCTCTTCATTCCATATTTCAGTTTTGCATATGCACAGGCTCCAAGCCTGTTCTGTGATATTTGTGATTTTAGTATAAAGAAGAAAGCTTGAGGAAGGTAGCAACAGGAGTACAGTCCAAGTATGTGGTGAGGCAATATTGGGTTGATCCTGCATGAAAATTTATTCTTCCAAATACATAGGTAACTTTGACAAATCAATAAGGTAAAAACAAACTATAGAATAAAAGTAAAATTCCTTTAACAAACATTTCTCAAATTGGAAATTAAAATGTCAGATAAAGAGCTGAGAAGTTTTTCAACTGCAGAAATCAGAGAAATAAATATTGAAGTCACACTGAGATACCAAGAAACAAAACAAATTGTAAAGAAACAAACAAAAACATGTAAAAGGCTCACAATACCATGAGTTATCTGTGAATAAGAAAAGTTTTTTAAAATTTTTTATTGTTATGTTAATCACCATATATTACATCATTAGTTCTTGATGTAGTGTTCCATGATTGTTTGTGCATAACACCCAGTGCTCCACGCAGAATGTGCCCTCTTTAATACCCATTACCAGGCTAACCCATCCCTCCACCCTATAAGCAAAGTTTTATAATGGATGGTAGATGTCTAAATTCATACAACTTTGTTTTAGAAAACAACAACATAGTAAAATTGAATTAATGAATAATCTGAGCTAATAACTCCACATCTGGCTATAACCAATAATAAATCTCATACACATTGATTGCATAAAAAATACATGAGGCTCTTCCTGGGATCATTGTTCATAATAACCCCAGTCTGGAAAAGACAACCCTTCTACACATTACTCTATAGTCACGTTGGTTTATTATACAGAGAGAGTGTTATGTAAATGCAAAAAGAAGTGAGCAAGATGTTACCAATTCTCCTCTGATGTTCTCTACAAAGGCCCTAAACTATAGCTATTTATAATCCTACATGTAAATTAAATGGACAAGCATTTATAAGAACTATAATAAAAAAATGGGGAAATATTGGTTTTAAAGATAGTTTAGAACTCAGATCTCCTCTGACTTTCCATTTTAACAAAAAAGAAGAGCAAGTAGATTGGCTCACTTAAAGAAATAAGTTCAGCCAAGAATGTAAAAGATAGATCTTAAATATGTTAAGGGAAAGCAGTTAAATGCTTTCAATGTCATCCGTGCCATTTTAGATAATGTTTCCAAATTATGAGAATTAGTGCAGAAGATAAGCCAGGGTATTTTCTTTCAGGAAATTGCTTGCCTGAGAATGCACGAGGTAGCTAGATATTTATGATCAATGTATTGCTACAGGAAGAAATACATTTCACTTTGCCTCATATTCTAAAACACGATTACCTGGTATATTTGCATAGATGTTCCCTCATATTTTGTATTCTATCATGAGTATAAAATACAGCTGTGACATGATAAATTGATTTAATGACTCAACTAATGTTTGATATCCAAGTTTCAAAAAAAGAAAAAAATCATTTTAATTTTTATGGAAAGACTTTCCTTACTTTCTTCTAGTGTCCATGTGCCCTTCTGAGGTCATTTTTTTTTTTTTCACTCTCAGAGGGGAATCTATAAAATTTCAAGTTTGCCAGTGAATTTAGGTAGAAAGGAAATAGATGAAACTCAGGATGATTAAAGCAACTACACAGTCAGGTTTAGCTCTTCAAGCAACTAATTGGGTATTGGAAAATAAAAACAACCCCCCCCTAAATCTTATTAGTTATAAAGGGTCTTTTTGCCTAGCATCGAGCATGGTGTCTATTTCTATCAGAGAGGTCATCTGTGTGAGTAGCTATGGAGAATCAAAGAGGGAATTCCTTGGATCCCCATTTCATGACTTAAACAAATCTGCAATGCCTTAACACTTTGATGGCTATCATTGGAAGTGAATATATCAGTAATATAGTACAGCACCTAAGAAATGGAAAGGATCTCAGAAGTCAACTGGTTTGATAATCTTTCGTTCTTTTTCTTTCTTTCCTTTCTCTCTCTCTTTCTTTCTTTTCCTTTTTTCTTTCCAAATACAGTGCAACTGAATTAAATGATTCACTAAGATTGTCTGAGAGATTCTTGTTTCATTTCTTTAAATGTTCACATGTTAAATGATTAAGAAGCAAAGCATACTAATAGCATTCCAACATTTTAGATTTGGGAGATTGCCAAAGAAGGCCTCCTAATCACTATTGGTTTTGTTGGACCTACAATATAATATATTACACATGTGTGATTTTACTTAGATACATTTTACATGTGTTGAGAGGGATTGTGGAGTATTCTGCTACTCATTGTATCTTTAATGAAATTGGTAAACAGAAGTTTAAGAACATTTCCAACTTCCTGGAAATCTAGATAAATTATAAGAATTTTTGACTTTAAAAAAAATCTCTTACTTTGTTGGGGATGGGATGTTAACTAACAAAGAGAACAAAGCATTAATCATAGGCACTTATGTGCTCTAAGCATGGAAGAGAAAGGCCTTAATTGAAAGAGCAGTGTTCGGGGGCTTATTAAATCAGGCCTCTGGGATTGAGGTGAAAAACTTTTAATGAGTTTGGCTGATCTGAGCACCCACAGAGCCTTGTTAAATAACGTCCCAATTAGCAAGAGTTAAAGCTTTATATTTCCCCCTTAGAAGTTGTGGTTAATTGGATCTTTGATTTATTAGGGGAATTGAGGATAATTCTCTGGGATCTGTAGGAACCCTTTATTAGCAAATTCATCAGACAAAGCTGTGTGGTTGTCATGGTAACACTTGCAGAGGAATAAGTCTCATGGTAACAAAGTGTCTTCTCTCTGAATTGTACACCAAACCAGTTAACTGTAACCAGCCTCTGCTTGATGCAGAATAGTTACCAGTTACATGACAAGCTTTTAAAAGTATAGCACTGTATCCTGCTATCTGAATATAAAAACATGAAGCCCAAATGGGTTCATTCAACCTCACAAATGAAAATTAGATTGATTTATCAGTATTAAATAAAAGTCCAAATTTCTACTTCAAAATATAATCACTATATCATTCATTGTAACTAATATGGTATATGTATAAAGAAAATATAAAAAATGTGCTTCCTAACAGCATAAGGGAAATTTTTACAAATCTGCTTCATATAAATATGCTGAGAGAATGTACTTCATATCATATTTCATATCCATGAAATGATAGTCGATTAATTTCTGTCTGTGAAGAGAGATTTCTTCCAGATAGTCTTTAAGATTACTAAAGATTGAACTAGATAATTATACCCAAGTTTATAGCATCTTATCAATCTTATCAGTAGAAACAGGTATATGTTTCAAATTCAGAATGTTTTAATGAAAGAAATAATGATTAATGTAACTTGGAATATTTTATATATACAGAAAAAATACACATTTAGAAACCTAGGACCTAGGTTAATCTCACTTAAAATTTGTATTTGTTTATGATACTTTTAAAAAATATATAGATAGAAATATAGATGCAAATGAAGACCAGTGGTGCTCTTCCTAATCCTTTCATTGTTTTTAAGCTCATTCTAATGGTATTACAATAACCAGAAGCAGAAAATCAGTATTAGTCAACCCTATGTGTGGAAAATACTAGAGATTTTTTTTTGAGTTATTTATTTTTTGTTTTTAATACATATATTTGTATTTATTTTATTTATTTTTATTATTATGTTCAAATGGACAGCATATATTACATCATTAGTTTTTGATGTAGTGATCAACCTTTTATTAGTTGCATATAAAAACATCAGTCCTCATCACAACACATGCTCTCCTTAATACCCATCATCTGGTTAACCCATCCCCCACCACCATCCCTTCTATATATCTCAATTTGTTTCCCCAGAGTCCAGAGTCTCTCCTGGTTTGTCTACCTCTCGGATTTCTTTCCATTTGGTTTTCTCTCCCTTCCCCTGTGTTCTTCTGTGCTATGCCTTATGTTCCACATATGAGTGAAACCATGTGATAATTGTCTTTCACTGCTTGACTTATGGAACTGGAGGGGATTATGCTAACTGAAATAAGTCAAGCAGAGAAAGACAATTATCATATAGTTTCACTCATGTGGAACATAAGGAATAGCATGGAAGAACACAGGGGAAGGGAGGGAAAACTGAAAGGGGGGGAATCCGAGAGGGGGTCAATGCATGAGACACTATGGACTCCAGGAAACAAAGTGAGGGTTTCAGAGGGGAGGGGAGTGGGTGGATTGGGCAGCCAGATGATGGGTAATAAGGAGGGCACATGTTGTGATGAGCACTGGGTGTTATATGCAATTGTTGAATCACTGAACAAATAAAACAAAACAAACTAAAAAACAAAAATACTGTTTCAAAAGGTCATATGCACCCCAATATTTGCAGCAGCATTATCAACAATAGCCAGATAATGGAAGCAGCCCAAATGTCCATCAACTGATGAAAGGATAAAGAAGTGGTAGGTATACACAATGAGGTATTACCCAGCCATCAAAAAGAATTAAATGTTGCCATAAGCAGTGACATGAATGGAGTTGGAGAGTATTATGCTATGCAACACAAGTCAGTCAGAGACATACAAATACCATATGATTTCACTCATATGTGGAATTTAAGAAATAAAACAAACAAGCTCAGGAAAAAAAAATAGCGACAAATCAAGAAATAGAATCTTAGCTATAGAGAACAAACTTAAGTTTACCAGAGGCAAGGTGGTTGGGGGGATGGGTTAAAAAGGTGATGGAGATTAAGGAGTACTCTTGGGATGAGCACCTGGTGTTGTATGGATGTGTTGAATTACTGTATTGCACACTTGAAACTAACATTACAATGTATGTTAACTAACCAGAATTTAAATTAAAACTTTAAAAAAGAAATATATGAATTCAGTAAATTTACAAGATACACAATTAATGCACAGAAATCAGTTCAGTTCTATACACTAATAAAGAAGTAGGAAAAAGATAAATTAAGGAAACAATTCAATGAATAACTGTGTCAACAAGAATAAAATACCTAGGAATAGACTGAACCAAGGAGTGAAAGACATACACTCTGAAAACTATAAAACATTGATGAAACAAATTAAAGATAACAGAAACAAATGGGAAGATTGTCCATGCTAATGGACCAGAAAATTAATATTGTAAAAATGTTCATACTACTCAGTGCAATGTATTGGTTCAGTATAATCCCCATGAAAACAACATAGCACTTTACACAGTAGTATAACAAATAATTTTAAATTTGCGTGGAACCACACAAAACTTCGAATATACAAAGCAAACTTGAGAAAGAAGTTATTATAATCCCAGATTTCAAGACATACTACAAAATGATAATAAAAGAGCAAACTACTAGGACAAAAATGGACACATAGGTTAATGGAACAGAATACAGATCCCAGAAATAAATCCATGCTGATACAACAAATCAATTTATGACAAAGGAAGCAACAATAAATAATAAAGACAGTCTCTTCAGTAAATGGTATCCAAAATTCTGGGCATCTACATGAAAAATAATGTAACTGTACCATATTCTTATATCATACACAAACATCAACTCAAAACGGATCAAAGATGTAAGTTTTAGACCTGATTCCATAATACAGAAAAAAGCATAGTAATCTTTTCAACATCAGTCTTAGCAATATATTTTTAGGTATGTCTTTTCAGGCAAGAGAAACAAAAGCAAAAATAAACTATTGGGACTACACCAGAATAAAAAGCTTTTGAAAATCAAAGGAAATCATCATTGAAACTAAAAGGTGACTTACAGAATGAGAGAAGATATTTGTGAGTAATATAGCCAATAAGAACTTAGTACATAAAATATGTAATAAAGTTATACAACTCAACACTAAAAAAAAAACAAACAACAAAAAACTAACCAATTAAAATAAGGCAGAGGTCCTGAATAGCCTGTGTTTTTGTTGTTGTTGTTGTTTGTTTGTTTTGTTTTGTTTTGTTTTGTTTTGTTTTGTTTTCCCAAAGGAGACCCACAGGCCAACAGACACATGAAAAGATTCTCAAAATCACTTATCATCAGTGGTATGCAAATCACAATCATAATGAGTTACCACCTTATACATCTTAGATTGGCAATCATCAAGAAGAAAAGAGATAATCAGTGTTGAGAATTGAAAAAAGTAGGAATTTTGTTCACTAGGTAAGTTGGTACAGCTACTGTGGAAAAGTATGGATGTTCCTCAAAAATATTTTAAAAAAATACAGTAAGATCCAGTAATTCCACTCTTGGGTATTTACCCAAAGAAAACAAAACCACTAATCAAAAAAAAAAAAAAGTACACTTCTATGTAATGTGGTGTTATTTACAATACCAAGATTTGAAGCAACCTAAGTGCCCACCAATAGATAAATGGACAAAGAAGATATGGTATGGAGATACATTGGGATATTATTTAGCTATAAAAAAGATGACATTTTGCCATCTGTAACAATATGAGTGGACCAAAAGCATATTGTGTTAAGTGAAATGTCAGACAGAATAAGAAAAATACCATACAATTTCACTTATATTTGAAATCTAAAAACAAAACAAAAAAACAAAGCAGAGATAGACCCACAAATACAGAGAACAACCTGGTTGTTGCTGGAAAGAAGGGGAGTGGGGGATGGGTAAAAAGGAGAGAAGGGGAGTGAGATACTGGTTTTCAAATTATGGAATAAATAAGAGGGAAGATGAACCATGAGAGACTATGGACTCCGGGAAACAATCTGAGGGTTTCAGAGGGGAGGGGGGCCGGGGATGGGGTAGTACACAGATGGGAATTAAGGTGGGCACGTGTTGTAATGAGCACTTGGTGTTGCACGCAAATAATGAATCATTGAACACTACATCAAAAACTAATTATGTACTGTATGGTGACTAACATAACATAACAATAAAAAAAAGACAGTGATGAAAGCTACAGCACAGGAAATAGAGTCAATGGTATTATAATGACATTGTAGGTTGACAGATGATAGCTACACTTGTAAGCATAACATAACATACATATTTATCAAATCACTACGTTGTATACCTGAAACTAATGTAACATTGTATGTCAAGTACACTTCTACACAAATATAATAGTAAGAAGAAAGAGATCAAAGAAACCCCATTCTGTGTCCCCAAAGTACAAGATTAAGGAGAAAAATATTTTCAAAATATGTATAAAATTATAAAAGAAAAATATCAGCATATCAACTTACTAGGATATAGATGTATTTCTAGCCTTTGTAAATTGGCATAAATGTGGTGAGATATGTTTTATTAATAAATCAGGAGTCAACATGGAGAATAATTTCTTTTTCCACATATTTTTATCCAAATTGTATGTGATCACACTCAGAATCCAAAATATTTGGAGGAAAATTTTAGAATTCCTTTTTTTTCTAAAAATTATGGGCAAAATCAATGGCTAAGAATAACAAAGACATGCTTCAAGGTACAATTGTTTTGAATGTAAAATTGATATTCAATAAGCAAGTTCTGGTCATATGAAGAAAAAAGAGCAAGGTACTGATGTTAATAGGTAATGGCCCCTACATATATGAAATCATCATTTTGTTTTAAATCTTAATTATATATCATTTTTAATTCTCAATTATACCTCAATAAAACTGGGGGAGATAAACACAAGCATGTCTATTGACTTAAAACTTCCAATTCTGCCTTGGTTCCAACAGTTATTCTTCCAAATACTCTCCAGAAGACATGTTCAAACACATTGAAAGAAATAGCATTTGTAATCATTAAACACTACAATATTTGGGCTAGGGAGCAAGATGGCAGAGAAGTAGGAGACCTAAATTTCATCTGGTCCCAGGAATTCAGCTAGAGAGGTATCAAACCATTCTGAAGACCTACGAACTCAACAGGAGATCAAAGAAAAGAATAGCAGCAACTCTGAACAGAAAGGCGACCACTTTCTGGAAGGTAGGATGTGCGGAGAAGTGAATCCGAAGCAATATTTGGAAAGATAGACGGAGGGGGAGGGGGCCTTTGGCAGCCGCTACTGGCAAGTGATAGAGCAACAGAATACAAAATTAGAAATTTTATAAATCAGCTGTGTTGAGCTCCAGTGGCTAAGCAGGGGGTGGAATCTTTGCTGGGACAGTGTGGTCTCAGGACCCTTGGGGGTCACAGAAAGACCAGGGGTGCCTGAGTGCAGCAGAGTTCCCTGGTATTGGAGCAGGGAAGCTGGCTGCAGAGACAGAGACAAGGAGTGGGCTCGCAGTTTGGGTTTACCATAAACCATGATTCACGGCACAGTCGGGCCACTTCTCATCCAGCAGGGACCCAACAAGTGGCAGATCTGGGGATACCCCCCTTCCTCCCCCCAGGAGGAGTGGCAGGGGAGTGCACCACAGGAATCTGTGGGGTTTGGAGACTCCAAATGGAGTCATGTGCTAGAGATAGAAATGCTCAGTCACAGGCTGGGTGAGCCCAGAGTGCGGCCAGAGACTGGGGAGAGGGGAGTGATTGACTGCTTTTCTCTGGGGGTGAACTAAGGAGTGGGGACCTGTGTTCTTGGCTCCTCTGAGGTGGAGATTGGGAGGCCGCCATTTTCACTCTCCTCCAAAGCTGTATAGAAAGCTTGCAGGGAAAAAAACTCCAGAGAGCAAACCCGAGCAGATTACTTAGCCTGCCCTTGGCAAGGGTGGGGCAATTCCACCTTGGGCAAAGACATTTGAGAACACAGCAACAGGGTCCTCCCGCGGAAGATCAGCAAGAACAGCCAGCCAAGACCAAGTTTACTGATCAATGAGAAGAGCAGAACTCCAGCACTAGGGGAATACAGCACATAGAATTCCTGGCTTTTTCCCCATGATTCTTTAGTCTTTCAAAGTTAATTTTTAAAATTTTTTTCTTTTTCTTTTCTTTTTTAATTTTTCTTTTTCCCTTTTTCAACCAATAGCTAAAGGAATGTTGAAAAAGAAAAGCAAAGCTGGCGACATCACAATTCCGGACTTCCAGCTCTGTTACAAAGCTGTCATCATCAAGACAGTACGGTACTGGCACAAAAACAAACACATTGATCAGTGGAACAGACTAGGGAGCCCAGAAATGGACCCTCAACTCTATGGTCAACTAACCTTTGACAAAGCAGGAAAGAATGGTTAATGGAAAAAAGACAGTCTCTTCAACAAATGGTGTTGGGAAAATTGGACAGCCACATGCAGAAGAATGAAACTGGACCATTTCCTTACACCACAAACAAAAATGGACTCAAAATGGTTGAAAGACCTAAATGTGAGATAGGAGTCCGTCAAAATCCTAAGGGAGAACACAGGCAGCATCCATTTCGACCTCAGCCACAGCAACTTCTTCCTAGAAACATCGCCAAAAGCAAGGGAAGTAAGGGCAAAAATGAGCTATTGGGACTTCATCAAGATAAAGTTTTTTGCACAGCAAAAGAAACAGTCAACAAAACCAAAAGACAACTGACAGATTGGGAGAAGATATTTGAAAATGACATATCAGTTAAAGGGCTAATATCCAAAATCTATAAAGAACTTAAATTCGACACCCAAAGAACAAATGATCCAATCAAGAAATGGGCAAAAGATATGAACAGACATTTTCCCAAAGAAGGCATCCAAATGGCCAACAGACACATGAAAAAGTGCTCAACATCGCTTGGCATCAGGGAAATCCAAATCAAACCCTCAATGAGGTACCACCTCTCACCAGTCAGAATGGCCAAAATTAACAAGTCAGGAAATGAGAGATGTTGGCGGGGATGCTGAGAAAGGGGAACCCTCCTACAGTGTTTGTGGGAATGCAAGCTGGTGCAGCCACTCTGGAAAGCAGTATGGAGGTTCTTCAAAAAGTTGAAAATAAATCTACTGTATGATCCAGCAATTGCACTACTGAGTATTTACTCCAAAGATACAAATATAGGGATCCGAAGGGGTACGTGCACCCTGATATTTATAGCAGCAATGTCCACAGTAGCCAAACTATGGAAAGAGCCAAGATGTCCATTGACATCTTGGATAAAGAAGATGTGGTATATATATACAATGGAATATTATGCAGCCATCAAAAGGAATGAGATCTTGCCATTTGCAACAACGTGGATGGAACTGGAGGGTATTATGCTGAGTGAAATAAGTCAATCAAAGAAAGACATGTATCATATGATCTCACTGATATGAGGAATTCTTAATCTCAGGAAAGAAACTGAGTGTTGCTGGAATGGTGGGGGATGGGGTGGCTGGGTGATAGACTTTGGGGAGAATACGTGCTATGATGAGCACTGTGAATTGTGTAAGACTGTTGAATCACAGACCTGCACATCTGAAACAATAATACATTATATGTTAAAAAAAAGAGAAGAAGATAACAAGAAAGGATAAATGAAGGGGGGGAAATCGGATGGGGACATGATCCATGAGAGACTATGGACTTTGAGAAACAGAGTTCTAAATGGGAGGGGGTTTGGGGGAGGCTGATGGGTATTAAAGAGGGCACATACTGAATGGAGTTCTGGGTGTTATACGCAAACAATGAATCATGGAACACTACATAAAAAACTAATGATGTAATTTATGGTGATTAACATAACCTAATAAAATTTAAAAAACCACTACAATATTCACATAAGCTCATTAACAAAATTGGGTGAGTAAATAGATGATAGTTACACAATGGAGTGTTCAGTAGCAATATGAATGAATGATATACAAATACATAAAAAGCTAGAATGATCTTAACAGCAATAATGTGAAGGAAAGAAGCCAGACACAGAGAGGAGAATAGTCTAAAACTAGAATAAATTACAAAATCTATGTTGTCAGAAGTGGTAAAAAGTGCTACTTTGGGGATGATAGAGAATAAAAGCACAGAAGTGGCTTTGGAGGTACTGGTCATGTCTACTACTCAATCAATGTGCCAACTGCAGTGGTTTTATTTATTTATTTTTATTTTTATTATTTTTATTTTTTATTATTAACATATAATGTATTATTTGTTTCAGGGATACAAGTGTATGATTCAGCAGTCTTACTCAATACACACCACTCACCATGACACATACCCTTCCCAGTGTCTATCACCCAGCCACCCCATCCCTCCCACCTCCCTCTGCTCCAGGAACCCTCAGGTTGTTTCCTGAGATTGAGTCTCTTATTCTTTGTCTCCCTCTCTGGTTTCATCTTGTTTCATTTTTCCCGCCCTTCCCCTATGATCCTCTGTCTTGTTTCTCAAAATCCACATAACAGTGAGATCATATGATAATTGTCTTTCTCTGATTGACTTAGTTCACTTAACATAATACCTTCTAGTTCCATCCACATCATTGCAAATGGCAAAATTTCATTTTATTTATGACTGCATAATCTTCCATCGTATATATACCACATCTTGTCTATACATTCATCTGAAGGTGGACATCTGGGCTATTCCCATAGTTTGGCTATTGTGGACATTGCTGCTATAAACTTTGCAGTTCAGGTGCCCCTTTGGATCACTATATTTGTATCTTTGGGGTAAATACCCAGTAGTACAATTGCTGGTAGTAGGGCAGCTCTATTTTCAACATTTTGAGGAACCTCCATACTGCTTTCCAGAGTGGCTGCACTAGCTTGCATTCCTGCCAAGAGTGCAGGAGGGTTCCCCTTTCTCTGCATCCTTGCCAACATCTGCCATTTCCTGACTTGTTAATTTTAGCCATTCTGACTAATGTGAGGGGGTTTTGATTTGTATTTCCCTGATGCTGAGTGATATTGAGCACTTTTTCATGTGTCTGTTGGTCATTTAGATGTCTTCTTTGCAGAAATAGCTGTCCATGTGTCTGCCCATTTCTTAATTGGATTATTTGTTCTTTGGGTGTTGAGTTTGATAAGTTCTTTATAGATTTTGGATACTAGCCCTTTATCTGCTATGTCATTTGCAAATACCTTCTCCCATTCTGTCAGTTGTCTTCTGGTTCTGTTGACTGTGTCTTTTGCTGTGCAAAAGCTTTTTAACTTGATGAAGTCCCAATAATTCATTTTTGCCTTTGTTTCCCTTGACTTTGGAGTTGTGTCTTCCTAGAAGTAGCTGCTGAGGTCGAAGAGATTGTTGCCTGTGTTCTCTTCAAGGATTTTGACGGATTTCTGTCTCACATTTAGGTCTTTCATTCATTTTGAATCTATTTTTGTGTATGGTGTAAGGAAATGGTCCAGTTTCATTCTTCTGCATGTGGCTGTCTAATTTTCCCAATACCATTTGTTGAAGAGACCGTCTTTTTTTTATCTTTTTAAGATTTTATTCACTTATTTGACAGAGAAAGAGAGCACAAGCAGGGGGAGCAGCAGAGGGAGAGGGAGAAGCAGGCTTTTTGCTGATCAGAGAGCCCAATATGGGGTTTGATACAAGGGCCCCAGGATTATGACCCGAGCTGAAGGCAGATGCTTAGCCAACTGAGCCACCCAGGCGCCCTGAAGAGACTGTCTCTTTTCCATTGGATATTATTTCCTGTTTTGGCAATGATTAGTTTACCATAGAGTTAAGGGTCCATTTCTGGGTTCTTTATTCTCTTCCATTCATCTATGTATCTGTTTTTGTGCCAGTACCATACTGTCTTGATGATTACAGCTTTGTAATAGAGCTTGATGTCTAGAACTGTGATGCCACCAGCTTTGGTTTTCTTTTTCAACATTCCTCTGGCTATTTGGGGTCTTTTCTGGTTCCATAAAAATTTTAGGATTATTTGTTCCATTTCTTTGAAAAAAGTTGATGGTATTTTGATAGGAATTGCATTAAATGTGTAGATTGCTCTAGGTAGCATAGACATTTTCGCAATATTTGTTCTTCTAATCCATGCCCATGGGACATTTTTTCCAATTCTGTGTGTCTTCCTCAATTTCTTTCATGAGTATTCTACAGTTCTCTGAGTACAGATTCTTTGCCTCTTTGGTTAGATTTATTCTTAGGTATCTTACAGTTTTGACTGCAATTGCAAATGGGACCGGCTCCTTAATTTCTGTTTCTTTTGTTTTGTTGTTGGTATATAGAAATGCAACTGATTTCTGTGCATTGATTTTATATCCTGCCACTTTACTGAATTCCTGAATGAGTTCTGACAGTTTTGGAGTGGGGTCTTTTGGGTTTTCCAAATAAAGTATAATATCATCTGCAAAGAGTGAGCATTTGACTTCTTTGCGGATTCAGATGCTTTTCATTTCTTTTTGTTGTCTGATTGCTGAGGCTAAGACTTCTAGTACTATGTTGAACAGCAATGGTGATAGTGGACATCCCTGCCATGTTCCTGACCTTAAGGGAGTAGCTTTCAGTTTTTTCCCATTGAGAATAATATTCACTGTGGGTTTTTTCCTAGATGGCTTTTATGATATTGAGGTATGTACCCTTTATCCCTACACTGTAAAGAGTTTTAATCAAGAAAGGATGCTCTATTTTGTCAAATGATTTTTCAGCATGAATTGAGAGTATCACATGGTTCTTGTCCTTTCTTTTATTCATATAGTGAAAATCTATCAAGTGTTTGGATATCATATTTCAATAGCATTTTTTAAAAGGGAAAAATGCAAACAGTAATTGTCCATGGTAACATTATGAAAAAATATGATAACATTATGATGATGACATGCTTTATTAGTAGGTATACTGAAATTTGTGAGAACTGAGAGGAAGGATATATCTTCCTTATGTAAATGACACCAGATCTCAAACTTGAAAACAGTGAAAATTATAAATTATTCCATCAAAGAACTTTATGTGAGAATAGTGGATCATGAATTGAACATACAGGGAATTCTGTATTTGATATAATTGTGTTGTTTAAACTTCTTCATAGAACTGCATTTTATTTAATGTGAAGATAATAAAGTTAGATAGTAGTTGTGTTGTATGATCCTGCAGATGTAGGGATGTACCAGATAAAGGACATAATTGCTTATCATACTAAGGAAAGTAACATCATTAATATGTATCTTAGTTAGATAACTCCAGAGCAATTTCAAGTCATTCTAGATTTAAAGAGAGATTGAGGGCACGTGGGTGGCTCAGTTGGTTAAGCAACTGCCTTTGGTTCAGGTCAAGATCCTGGAGTCCCAGGATTCAGCTCCCTGCTCAGCAGGGAGTCTGCTTCTTCCTCTGACCCTCCCCCCTCTCACGCTCTCTCTCTCTCAAA
This sequence comes from Callorhinus ursinus, assembly GCF_003265705.2. Classification (NCBI taxonomy): domain Eukaryota; kingdom Metazoa; phylum Chordata; class Mammalia; order Carnivora; family Otariidae; genus Callorhinus; species Callorhinus ursinus. Next base: position 846,823 of record NW_027397167.1, read on the forward strand.
TAAATAAATAAATAAATAAATAAATCTTTTTTTTTTTTAAAGAGAGATTGAAGAGAAACAGAGACTTGGGCTGGGAGACTACAGCTAACAAGTTGACCTTCAGATTCCCATAACTTGTGAGAATAAATGAGAATGACTAGTTAGGATCCTCCCCAGGAAGCCACTGTTTAGGAAAATTTGAAAAATGTCTTTTAAAAGACAAAGAAAACAAAAGAATGCATTTTGTGCATTGTTGCCACCACAGTATCTTTATTATGGAATTGTAAAGTTGGCCTTTCTACACAGCTCTTGGCCACGTTATATAATCAGGCACTAATGTTTGTACACTGATTTTACAAACCTTATGATAGTGTCTTTCTCATTCTCTCTCTCTGTGTCTCTCTCTCTCCCCACTTCCTTTCACTGTGTCCATCCAAAAAGGGTCATAGACATTTTTGTGATTTAATCAGAGCACAAAGACCAAATATTTTCTACTTTTTTCATTTATCATGTCTATTTTCCCAGACATTGTACCTAAAACAAATTTATCACATATTCCTGTATCTCACACATAATGGCTCCTGTAAGTAGATAAAGGGTCTTCCAGGTTAAACATAAAGTTTACAACCCATTTATCATTATTTTCTGTGTGGACTGTCTTTTGACATTCCTTTGAGGACAAACATTTCAATATCTGTGGTAGAATGCAAATGTTCACTTCTGTGCCTGACTTATAGCTATGGCCAAAACATATATCTATACTTTGCATTAGATTCTTTATTTGCAGCTTTATCTTAGGAATGGGTCACTGAGAAACAACAACAACAACAACAACAACAAACAGAGCAAATACACAACCTCTAAATGAACATGATTCCAATAAAAATAAATTCTTGAACTTTTCAGGGGGATCCATCACGTGGTTCTGATGCTGTAAATTGCACCCAGTAGGGGCAATGGTGGTATCTTCATAGAACTCATTCTCAGGCTGTTGGACATTTTTTATGGTTGTAGAATTTCAGATATTATTCACTTCCATATATGGAGATTCTGTAAGTCTTTAAAGCATTTTTAGTAATACATTATCCGTTCAAATTGGACTAAATTCATGTCTTTCTCCAGTTAAGAACTCTAGCTGATAATATAAGATTCCAAATCCCATTTTGATTCAGTTGGAAAATCTTGTTAGAAAATACTCCAGGGGCACCTGGGTGGCTCAGTAATTAAGCTTCTACCTTTGGCTCAGGTCATGATCCCATCAAGCCCCACATCGGGCTCCCTGCTCAGTGGGGAGCCTGCTTCTCCCTCTCCCACTCCCCCTGCTTCTGTTCCCTCTCTCGCTGTGTCTCTCTCTACCAAATAAATAAATAAAATCTTAAAAAAAAGAACATACTCCAGTAAAGAGAGCTTGAGGACCTGAAGTAAGGCGGTGGTTACAGTGATTAAAAAAGACTACAAATTACTTGAGTAGAAAAAAATTGAGGAAATTGTTTAATTGATTAGTTTATTGCAATGAAAGAACAAAATGCTTAGGTTCACTTGTAATTGTTTTATTGGCTCACCATTTTGAATGAAATGTGTTTTTGTGTTCCTCACAATGTATGAAGTCCTTGGTAGGTATTTGGTCATTGTGGAGCATTTGTCTTTTTTATGCTTTTAATTTTTTTTACATTTTTTTCAGATTCTTTCAAATTTTGTAGTCCTGTAACCAAGTTAAAGAGATGAGTTAAATCTTTCAACAGGAAGCAACTATTATGTTTTCCCACACAATTGGGACATTATCATTCAGTTACTTGTGTTGAAAAGATTCCACTTAATTTAAATTTGGAGAGATGTGAGTTATAATCATCATTCTATAAGTCAAATTTTTAATCAGCTAAATGCTTAATTGCCATAGTGATAAAAATGTCCAAATTTACATGATCTTTTTAAGTCTCTCCCATTGTTGATAGGATGTAAATTGGCACAGTCATTATGGGAAATAGTATGGATGTTCTCAAAAAATTAAAAATAGAACTACCATATGATCTAACACTCTCCTTTCTGTGTATATTCCAAAGAAAATGAAATCACTATCTCAAAGAAGTATCTGCATTCCCATGTATATTGCAGCCTTATTCACAATACCCAAGACATAGGAACAACCTAAGTATCCATCAGTGGATGAATGGACTTACAAGAGTCATAAATATATATACACTGGAATATTATTTAGGCTTGGATAAAAACAAAACAAAACAAAAACTTTGTCACTGTAACAACATGGATGAATCTAAAGAACATCATGCTTAGTGATATAAGCCAGAAACAGAAAGAGAAGAATTGCATGATTTCACTTATATATGAAAGAAATAAAACTCTTAATAGAAGACAGTATAATGTTATTTACCAGGGTCTAGTTGGTCGGTAAATAGGGAAATTTTACTCAAATAATGCAAAGTTTCAGATATACGGGATGAAAAATTCTGGAGCCTTAATATACAATAAAAGTGACTGTAGTTAACAGTATTATATCACATACTTGAAGTTTGCTAACAAAATGTTCTTAACTGTTCTCACACACAGCTAACTATATAGGGTGATAGATATGTTAATTAACTAAATTGTGTGATGTTTTCACAATGTATATCAAATTATGACATCATACACCATAAAATATACAACTTTGTCAATGATGTCAATATAGTTTAAAAAGTAAAAATTATTATGCAAATATATAAAGTATTTGTTTCCATTTATGTTAGGTTCATCCTAAATTATTTATTGTTCTTAGGTCCTAATTTACTAATATTGGTAAAAAAAAGAAAAAATATTGTAGAAAAAATATTATAGAACTGGTATGATGCATGATACCATTGATTTAGTCAGTTTTCATTTTCCATTTTACATGTTAGTAAAATATTTTTGCACACGTTAGTGGAAAATGCATTCCCTTTATACAGATGGAGAAAAAAGGATCATAAAGAGAAAAATAACTCCTTATACCATAAAATTATTATGGGAAACTTCAATTTATTTAATTTTCTATATTAATTTCAGTTCTTTCACTGTAGGCATATAATATTTTTCTTCACAATGGTGTATGGCTAAATTGACATGTAATTGAAGCTTGAGAACTAAAGTATATTGTCTACATTATCACAGATTGGATTCTCTGAAAGAATCATCTCAGAACCCCCATCACCCCCTTGTTTCTTGGGCTGTAGATGATGGGGTTGAGCACTGGGGTCAGGATGGTGTAGAAGACAGCCAGAATCTTGCCCTCTGTTGGTGATCAGAGGGATCTAGAGCATAGATAAATAAAAACAAAGGTTGCACAGTAGAGAGTCACCACAGTGAGGTGGGTGCTGCAGGTTGAATAGGCCTTCTTCCTCCCTTCTAATGATTCCATGCATCAGTTTGCATGGACAACTCAGCCATGGGAACATGCAATAACAATGAAAGGAAACATAAGGAAGACGGTGGAGCTTACAAACGGTGTACTCATAGATCCAGGTGTCCATACAAGACAGAGTTAACCTGGCCAGAACATCACAGAAGAAAAGTTGATGGCTCTGGACTGGCTAAGGGATATGGAGAATATATGTTGTGTGAGCATAGGAGTTGATCGAGCTCATTATCCTGTTATCATCAGCACACATACTCTTTTGCTCATACAAATGGCATAGTGGAGAGGAAAGCAAATAATCACATAATGATCATAGGCCATAGTGGCCAAGAGTAATCCTTCTCCATCAGCTAAAACCATAAAGAAGAAACTCTGAACTGCACACCTGATGAAAGAAATAGACTTACTTCCAGAGAGATAATCAGAAGCCATCTTGGGGACGATGGTGGAGATGTAGTTCAGGTCCATGAGGGAGAGTTGACTAAGTAGAAAATACATGGGTGTGAGGAGATGAGTATCCAGGAGGATGAGGACGATCATGCACAGGTTGCCAAACAGAAGGTTTAGGAAAACGAAAACAATGAAAATGAAGAAAAACAGGCCAATTCTTGAAGGTGGGAATAACCCCAATAAGATGAAATCAGTAGAAGTTTGATTTTAATTTTCCATGTGGCATTAATTTTTTCCTAACAACAGACACAACAGTAAATTAATATAGAACAGAACACTATTTTTATTTCATTATTTCATTCACACCACATTTACTCATTGAATATTGCAGCTTCTAAATGAAGAACAAACAACTATTTTGAAAAAAAATCCTCAGTTTTTGTTTCATAGGTAAAATCTTCATGAGGCAAACATCTGTGTCCAAAATATTCTCTACAAATCTGTGAATTTGTAAGAATAATATATTTCTCAGGGTGACTCAGTTGAGCATCTGACTCTTGATTTTGGTTCAGGTGATGATTTCAGGGTTGTGAGAATTAGCCCCACATTAGTCTCTCCAGTCAGTGGGAAGTCTGATGGAGGCTCTCTCTCTTCCTCTCCCTCTTCTTTTTCTTCTGCCTCTCCCCCCTCTATCAAATAAATAAATATATAAATATATATATATTACTCTAATAACATCATTAGGATATAAATATTTTATTTTCCTACATAAATTCAGTTATCTTCAAAGACAGAACTTATAAGTTAAATGCATGCATAGAAAATCAATGTAAATGCATAAATTATAGACCCATATTTGAGTAAATTTTGTTTACCTTAGAGGATTCTTTTTATCTTTTATATTTAAACACTAATATTTCTGAAACTGCAGTAGTCTATTAGGTCATGTGCAGATCTGCATTCCCTTTTTGTGTCCTCCTCCAAAATATTGGCACAACAGCCCCTTAGATATCAATTGTCATTATTTGCTTCTTTGTTTCAGAAATCTATAGCAAATCTTTATTGCCAAATACAATTTATGTAAAGCCATTTTCTTCTTAAAAAAGGATTTTATTTATTTATTTGATAGACAGAGTGCACACACAAGCAGGTGGAAAGGCAAGCAGAGGGAGAGGGAGAAGCAGGCTCCCCACTGAACAGAGAGCTTGACATGGGGCTAGTCCCAGGACCCTGAGATCATGAACTGAGCCAAAGGCAGATACTTAACTGACTGAGACACCCAGGTGCCTCAAAGCCATTTTCTTCTGCCTCCTTACCCAACTTTAGAATGCTCTAATTAAAATAGGCCCTTTCTCTGAGAATCTATAATCCAGTTTCATTTTTCTTTCCATGTAAGCTCAAGCTCTCTTGAAAGATGTATGTTCAGTCCATCTGTTTCTCAATACTTACATAACATTATACATTGCTTTATAGCACCTTTTTGTAGTTATTCTTTTTTTTCTTTTTGTTTATATGCATTTAAAATTCTTTCCATCTATAGATAAGTGTGGGAGTATAAGCACATATGTTTATCACTGTTCTGTCATAAACCCCAACTGACATGATAATAAAGAGATACACTCTTTTTGTATCATGATTCAAAGGGGCACATGCAACCCAAAGTTTATAGTAAAGATGTTCACAATAGCCAAAATATGAGAAGAGTTCAGATATCCATTGACAGACGAATGGATAAAGAACAGATATATATGGAACATACTTCCATCAAAAAGAATGAAATCTTGTAATTTGCAACAATATGGATAAGACTAGAGGATATTGTGTTAAGCAAAATAAGTCTGTCAGAGAAAGACAAATATCATATAATTTCACTTATATGTGTAATTTAAGAAACAAAACAGATGAACATAGGGGAAGGGAGGGAAAAATAAAATACACTTTAAACAGAGAGGGAAGCAAACCATAAGAAACTCTTAACTCTAGGAAACAAACTAAGGATTGCTGGAAGGGAGGTGGGTGGGGGAACGGTGTAATTAGGTAATGGGCATAAAGAAGGTCACCTGATGTAATGGTAACTGAATGTTACATGCAACTGATGAATCACTAAATTCTACCCTGAAACCAATAATACATTACATGTTAACTAAATTGAATTTAAGTTAAAGGAAATTTTAAAAAGGAGAAGGAGGCGGAGCAAGATGGCAGAGGAGTAGGAGACCTGGATTTCATCTGGTCCCAGGAATTCAGTTGAATGGGGATCAAACCATTCTGAACACCTATGAACTCAACAGGAGATCAAAGAAGAGAGTAGCAACAACTACTGCAAGTTGGTAAAACCACTTTGGAAAACAGTATGGAGGTCCCTCAAGAAGTAAAAAATAGAGCTACCCTATGACCTACTGGGCATTTACCCCAAAGATACAGATGTAGTGAAAAGAAGGGGCACATGCACCCCAATGTTCACAGCAGCAATGTCTGCAATAGCCAAACTGTGGAAAGAGCCAAGATGCCCTTCAACAGTTGAATGGATAAAGAAGATGTGGTCCATATATACAATGGAATATTACTCAGCCATCAGAATGGATGAATACTGGGGTGGAGCAAGATGGCGGAGGAGTAGGAGACCTGGATTTCATCTGCTCTCAAGAATTCAGCTGGATAGGGATCAAACCATTCTGAACACCTACGAACTCAACAGGAGCTTGAAGAAAAGAATAGCAACAACTCTGAACAGAAAAGCGACCACTTACTGGAAGGTAGGACGTGTGGACAAGTGAATCCGAGGCAATATTTGGGAGGATAGATGGCGGGAGAGGGGGCCTCCGCTGCTTCTGGCAAGTGATAGAGCCGCGGAGCACAAAATTGGAACTTTTAGAAGTTGGCTCCATTGAGGGACGTCACTTCAGTGGCTAAGCGGGAGGTGGAAACCTCGTGGGACAGTGTGGTTTCAGGACCCTTGGGGTCACAGAAGGACCAGGAGTAACTGAGTATGGCAGAGCTCCCAGGTATCGGAGCGGGGAAGCCAGCTGCAGAGACAGAGCTGAGGCGCAGGCTCTCAGCTCAGGGTGGTCATAAACTGTGATCTGTGGCCCAGTCGGGCCACTGCTCCTCCAGCAGGGACACAACAAGCAGCAGAGCCAGGGAGACTCCCCTTCCTCCCCCAGGAGGAGTGGCGCGGGAGTGCACCGCAGGGATCTGCTGGGTTTGGAGACTCCACACCGAGTCAGGTGCCAAAGATAGAAACGCTTGGTCACATGCCAGGTGAGCAAGGAGTGCGGCTGGAGACCGGGGAGACGGGAGTGATTGATTGCTTTTCTCTAGGGCGCAATGAGGAGCAGGGCCCTAAGTTCTTGGCTCCTCAGTGGAGATTGGGAGGCCACCATTTTCACTCTCATCCTCCAAAGCTGTACCGAGAGCTTGCAGGGAACAAAAGCTCCTGAGAACAAACCTGAGCAGATTACTTAGCCCAGACTCACAAGGGCGGGGCAATTCTGTGTCGGGCAAAGACATTTGGGAACCACGGCAACAGGCCCAAGAAGATCAGCACGAACAGCCAACCGAGACCAAGTTTACCAATCAAGGAGAACGGGACAACTCCAGCGCTAGGGGAATACTGCACATAGAATTCATGGCTTTTTTACCATGATTCATTAGTTTTTCAAAGTTAATTTTTTTAACTGTTTTTTTTTTGAATTTTTCTTTTTCCCTTTTTCATCCAACATCTTATCAATCCCTTTAAAAAAAAAACATTTTTATTTTTCATTTTTAGAGTCATATTCTATCCCTTCATAGTAGTTACCCTTATTTTTGGCATATATATATAAGTTGTTCACTCTTTAAAATTTTGAGATACACTTTCTTCTAGCATATCAAAATATACCCTAAATCTCTACTGTATGGCTTTATTCTAGTCTCCTGCCTGATCACATTCTCTCCCTTTTTTTTTTAATTTTCTTTATTTTTCAAACAACTTATCAATTCCTTTTATAAAATCTTTTATAATTTTCATCTTTACAATCATCTTCCATCCCTTCATTGTATCAAGCCTTATTTTGTACATATATAAGTCTTTCTTTCTTTACAATTTTAGGAGGCACTATCTTCTAACAGACCGAAATACACCCAAAATCTAGTGTGTGGCACTGATCTATGCACTAGCCTGATCATATTTGATCATATTCGGTTTTTTTTGTTTTGTTTTGTTCTGTTTTTGTTTGCCTTTGTCTTTATATTTTTCCTTTTTTTTCCTCTTTCTTTCCCTTTCTTTTCCCCTGGTTTCAGGTCTTTTCTGATTTGTTTAGAGTATATGTTCTGGGGACGTTGTTAACCTGTTAGCATTTTGTTCTCTCATTCATCTATTCTCCTCTGGACAAAATGACAAGATGAAAGAAATCACCTCAGCAAAAAGAACAAGAGGTAGTACCATCTGCCAGGGACCTACTCAATATGGACATTAGTACGATGTTGGACCTCGAGTTAAGAATCATGATTTTAAAGATACAAGCTGAGCTTGAAAAAAGCATGGAAGTTAGTAGAGACACCCTTCCTGGAGAAATAAAAGAACTAAAATCTAATCAAATCGAAATCAAAAAGGCTATTAATGAGGTGCAATAAAAAAATGGGGGCACTAACAGCTAGGATAAATGAGGCAGAAGAGAGAATCAGCGATATAGAAGACCAAATGATGGAAAATAAAGAAGCTGAGAAAAAGAGAGATAAACAACTACTGGATCATGAGGGCAGAATTCGAGAGATGAGCAATACCATAAGACTAAACAACATTAGAATAATTGGGATCCCAGAAGAAGAAGAAAGACAGGGGCAGAAGGTATATTGGAGCAAATTATAGCAGAGAACTTCCCTAATGTGGGGAAGGAAACAGGCATCAAAACCCAGGAGGCACAGAGAACCCCTCTCAAAATCAATAAAAATAGGTCAACACCCCGACATCTAATAGTAAAACTTACGAATCTCAGAGACAAAGAGAAAATCCTGAAAGCAGCTCGGGAGAAGAGATCTGTAACCTACAATGGTAGAAACATTAGATTGGCAACAGACCTATATCAGAGACATGGCAGGCCAGAAAGGACTGGCATGATATCTTCAGAGCACTAAACGAGAAAAATATGCAGCCAAGAATGCTATATCTAGCTAGGCTGTTATTGAAAATTGAAGGAGAGATAAAAAGCTTACAGAACAAACAAAAACTAAAGGAATTTGCAAACACGAAACCAGCCCTCCAAGAAATATTGAAAGGGGTCCTCTAAGCAAAGAGAGAGCCTAAAAGCAGCATAGATCAGAAAGGAACACAGAAAATATACAGTCACAGTCACCTTACAGGCAATAAAATGGCACTAAATTCATATCTTTCAAGAGTTACCCTGAATGTAAATGGGCTAAATGCCCCAATCAAAAGACACAGGTTATCAGATTGGATTAAATAACAATTTAGACCCAAAGACACCCCCATATTGAAAGTGAAGGGGTGGAAAACCATTTACCATGTTAATGGACACCAAACGAAAGCTGGGGTGGCAATCCTTATATCAGACAAATTAGATTTTAAAACAAAGACTGTAATAAGAGATGAGGAAGGACACTATATCCGATTTAAAGGGTCTATCCAACAAGAAGATCAAACAATTGTAAACATCTATGCCCCTAACATGGGAGCAGCCAGTTATATAAGGCAATTAATAACAAAGCAAAGAAACACATTGACAACAATACAATAATAGTGGGGGACTTTAACACCCTTCTCACTGAAATGGACAGATCATCTAAGCAAAAATCAACAAGGAAATAAAGACTTTAAACGACTCACTGGACGAAATGGACTTCACAGACATATTCAGAATATTCCATCCCATAGCAACGGAAAACACATTCTTCTCTAGTGCCAATGGAACATTCTCCAGAATAGATCACATCCTAGGTCACAAATCAGGTCGCAACTGGTACCAAAAGACTGGGATTATTCCCTGCATATTTTCAGACTACAATGCTTTGAAACTAGACTCAATCACAAGAGGAAAGATGGAAAGAACTCAAATACATGGAGGCTAAAGAGCATCCTACTAAAGAATGAATGGGTCAACCAGGAAATTAAAGAAGAATTTAAAAAATTCATGGAAACCAATGAAAATGAAAACGCAACTGTTCAAAATCTTTGGGATACAGCAAAGGCAGTCCTGAGAGGAAAGTATATAGCAATACAAGCCATTCTCAAGAAACAAGAAAGGTCTCAAATACACAACCTAACCCTACACCTAAAGGAGCTAGAGAAAGAACAGCAAATAAAGCCTAAACCCAGCAGGAGAAGAGAAATAATAAAGATCAATGCAGAAATCAATGAACTAGAAACCAAAAGACCAGTAGAACAGATCAATGAAACTAGGAGCTGGTTCTTTGAAAGAATTAACAAGATTGATAAACCGCTGGCCAGACTTATCAAAAAGAAAAGAGAAATGACCCAAATCAACAAAATCATGAATGAAAGAGGAGAGATCACAACCAACACCAAAGAAATACAAACAATTATAAGAACATATTATGAGCAACTCTATGCCAGCAAATTAGATAACCTGGTAGAAATGGGTGCATTCCTAGAGATGTATCAACTACCAAAATTGAACCAGGAAGAAATACAAAACCTAAACAGACCTATAGCCACTAAGGAAATTGAAGCAGTCATCAAAAATCTCCCAAGAAATAAAAGCCCGGGGCCAGATGGCTTCCCAGGGAAATTCTACCAAACATTTAAAGAAGAACTAATACTTAGTCTCCTGAAACTGTTCCAAAAAATAGAAATGGAAGGAAAACTTCCAAACCTATTTTATGAGGCCACCATTACCTTGATCCCAAAACCAGACAAGACCCAATCAAAAAGGAGAATTACAGACCAATATCCATGATGAACATGTATGCAAAAATTCTCACCAAAATATTAGCCAATAGGATCAAAAAAATCAAAACCTCAATGAGATACCACCTCACACCAATCAGAATGGCTAAAATTAACAAGTCAGGGAACGACAGATGTCGGCGGGGTCGCGGAGAACGGGGAACCCTCCTACACTGTTGGTGGGAATGCAAGCTGGTGCAACCCCTCTGGAAAACAGTATGGAGGTTCCTCAAACAGTTGAAAATAGAGCTACCATACTATCCAGCAATTGCACTACTGGGTATTTACCACAAAGATACAAATGTAGGGATCCGAATGGATACGTACTCCCCAATGTGTATAGCACAATGTCCACAATAGCCAAACTGTGGAAAGAGCCAAGATGTCCATCGACAGATGAATGGATAAAGAAGAAGTGGTATATATACACAATGGAATATTATGCAGCCATCAAAAGGAATGGAATTTGCCATTTGCAACGACGTGGATGGAACTGGAGGGTGTTATGCTGAGTGAAATAAGTCAATCAGAGAAAGACATGTATCATATGACCTCACTGATATGAGGAATTCTTAATCTCCGGAAAGAAACTGAGGGTTCCTGGAGTCAGGGTGGGGTTGGAGGGATGGGGTGCCTGGTTGATAGTCATTGGGGAGGGTATGTGGTATGGTAAATGCTGTGAATTGTGTAAGACTCTTGAATCACAGATCTGTACCTCTGAAACAAATAATGCAATCTCTGTTAAGAAAAAAAAAGAAGAGGATAGCAGGAGGGGAAGAATGAATGGTGGTAAATTGGAGGGGGACACGAACCATGAGAGACGATGGACTCTGAAAAACAAACTGAGGGTTCTAGGGGGAGGGGGGTGGGGTGATATGTTAGCCTGGTGATGGGTAGTAAAAAGGGCACGTCCTGCATGGAGCACTGGGTGTAATGCACAAACAATGAATCATGGAACACTATATCAAAAACTAATGATATAATGTATGGTGATTAGCATGAGAATAAAAAATTTAAAAAAAAGTGTAACCATACAATATTTTCCTTTCCTGTTTGGTTTACTTGGACAAATTTTCTCAAGACTCATCCATGTTGTAGGATGTATCAGAATTTCATTCATTTTATGTGCAAATAATAATCCATTTTGTATTTACAGCACTTTTCATTTCTGCTTTCCTCCTCCTGTAGGCATTTTTTTTTTTTTTTACCTCTTTGGCTATTGTGAATTATGCTGCTATAAACATTTGTGCACAAATATTTGCTCAAGTTCCTGTTTTTATTTTTTGTATATATTTAGAAGTATAACTATTAAATCATACAATAATTTAATGATAAATTTTCAGAGAATTTGCTTCCTGTTTTTCATAGCAACTGACCATTTTATATTCCCATCCAGGATGCACTAAGAGAAAAAGAAAGAATGCACTAAGATTCCAATTTCTCCACATTCTTGCCAGCACTTGTTATTACTATTATTTAATGTTTAATAGTATCTTTCATAATGGGTGAAAGGAATATTTCATTGTGGTTTTTATTTGCATTTCCCTAATGACTAATGATGTTCACTGTCTTGTCATATGTTTATCAGGCATTTGTATATATATTCTTTGGAGAAATGTGTATTTAAATCCTTCACCCATGTTTTAATATGTTTATTGTTGAGTTTTATGAGTTATTTATGTACTCTAGATGCTTATTCTTTATATGATATATTTGCTTCAAATACATGAGCTATCTTTTCACTTTATAAAAGGGTGGTTACTAGAGGGGATGTGGGTGGGGGGGGGGGTTATTAAATAGGTGAGGGGGATTAGGAAGGCACTTGTGGTGAGCACTGGGCATTGTATGTAAGTTTTGAATAACTAAATTCTACACCTGAAATGGATATTACACTGTATGTTAATTAGCTGGAATTTAAATGAAAACTTGAAAAGAAAAAAAATAAAGTCAAGAAACATTTTAAAATAATATAAAATAATTATTATACATAAAAAGATCCAAAATATATAGTTGTGTCTGTATTTCAAAGTAAAATAGTAACCGTTATAGATATAATGCATATATAACTATTCCCTAGGAAATTTCACACAATTCCCTTTGTATAACCTTGAAATTTGGGAGAAATCAATGTAATCTTATTCGTGACTTAAGGCAGCACACTGACCCATACACTTTCTCAGGGCTCCCTTGTCATCACTGTTCCTCAGACTGTAGATGATGGGGTTCAACAAAGGAGTGAAGATAGTATAGAACACTGACACTATTTTATCATGATTAGCTGACGTGTAGGATTTGGATCTCATGAAGATAAAAACAGCAGCTCCATAAAAGAGTCCCACCAGAGAGAGATGTGAGGAGCAGGTGGCAAAAGCCTTCTTGTGGGGCTCTCTAGAACGCATCTTGAGAACTGCAGCAAAAATGAGACTGTAGGAAATCAGGATGAGAGAAAATGGGACAAGGAGCATTAATACACAGCAGATGTACATGACATTTTCAAAGACTGATGTGTCAGCACAAGCCAAACACACCAGGGTAGGGGCCTCACAGAAGAAATGATTGATCTCATGTGTATCGCAAAATGGGAAGCTCAGGCTAGCAGCAGCCTGCATAAGCCCATCAGCTGCCCCCAGGAACCAAGACCCCACAGTCATTCTAGGCATAATTGCCAGCTCATGAGAACTGGGTATCTCAGTGGGTGGCAAATAGCCACATAGCGGTCATAGGACATGGATGCTAAGAGGAAGCACTCGCCCCCTTCCAAAGTGATGAAGAAGAAGATCTGCAACCCACAGCCAGCAGGGGAGATGGACTTCCGACCAGTCAAGTAGTCAGCTGCCATTTTGGGCACAATGGTAGAGACCAGCATCATGTCCATGAGGGACAGTTGGCTCAGTAGGAAGTACATGGGCATGTGGAGCCGAGCATCCTAGTGAATCAGGAAAATCATGAGGGCATTGCCCACTAGGGAGGTGAAGGCAATTGTCAGAACCATCACAAAGAGAAATAGGTGGGCTTCTGTGTGGTTAAAGAGTCCTAGGAGAATGAAATCTGAGGTGGTGTTCCAGATTTTCATGTTTCAAACAGGAGTGACACTGCAAATGAAGAAATAGATGATAGAGTTTTCATCATTTACAATGTTCTATTTCAATTACATTTTTCATGAAAACTATTTGTGTCAAAATGTTAAAAAAAAAAAAAACTATTCCAAATCCTTCATCTGTGATTTGCAATCTTTTTAACTGGGATCCCTCTCGTGCTCTCTATCTCTCATTCTCTCTCTCTCAAATAAATAAAAATAAATAAATAAATAAATAAAAGACCATTCCTTATGTTTTCTGTCTTTTGCTTAGAATGGTGTTGAAATTGAGGTATCTTTACTTGAATCATAAAATAATATCTTTTTCAATGATAATAGAAGGTATAGAAAGTATATACATTTTTTCTCATAGTGTATTCACAGTACATATTTTTTTCTCATAGTATATTCACAATTTAAAGGATGCTGATAATTTTCCTTCTATATTTTTCTGATGCTCATTGCCCTAATTTAACCTAAAAACTGTAATTTGTTTCCTTCAGAATACCAGTGTGATTAATCAATCTGTTCTGTTAAAAGTAAAATAATAAGAGCTAAATCATTTATTTGACTGAGTTGACAAGTTACTGCAAGAGATTTAACCTGATGATGACATCAGCTATCATACATTTTAGTTTTTCACATAGTGGAATAGATAAACAAAGAATTTTATCTGTAAAACTACACAGAGAAAGCAATGTGACTTTGGATTTTCTGGAGTTCAGAACAGATAAACAAATTATTATTTTTTAATGTTTTATTTATTTATTCATGAGAGTCAGAAAGAGAGAGAGAGGGAGAGAGAGGCAGAGGCAGAGGAAGAGGGAGAAGCAGGCTCCCCGCCTAGCAGGTAGCCCGATGCGGGACTCGATCCCAGGACCTTGGGATCATGACCTGAGCCAAAGGCAGACGCTTAACCATCTGAGCCACCCAGGTGCCCCTGGATAAACAAATTATTAAATATTAGAGATAACTGTGACCTACTCACATAGATAAAAATGATGACTTTAACAAGCTGTATCTCTATCCCCTCTGAGCAGAATCATCCTAATGCATCTCTTTGGGAGGGGGAATGATCTTATAGTCCCCAATGTCCATCACCCAGCCACCCCCATCCCTCCCACCCCCCACCACTCCAGCAACCCTCAGTTTGTTTCCTGAGATTAAGAATTCCTCATATCAGTGAGATCATATGATACTTGTTTTTTCCTGATTGACTTATTTCGCTTAGCATAATACCCTCTAGTTCCATCGACGTTATTGCAAATGGCAAGATTTTGGGTTTTTTTATGGCTGCATAATATTCCATTATATATATATATATATATATATATATATATATATATATATATATATCAATCACATCTTTTTTATCCATTCATCAGTCAATGGACATCTTGGCTCTTTCCATAGTTTAGCTATTGTGGACAATGCTGCTATAAACAGGGTGTACGTACCCCTTTGGATGCCTACATATTTATCTTTGGAGTAAATACCCAGTATTGAGATTGCTGGGTAATAGGGATAGGTCTATTTTCAACTTTTTGAGGAACCTCCATACTGTTTTCCAGAGTGGCTGCACCAGTTTGCTTTCCCACCAACAGTGTAGGAGGGTTCCCCTTTCTCTGCATCCCTGCCAAAATCTGTCGTTTCCCGACTTGTTAATTTTAGCCATTCTGACTGGTGTGAGGCGGTATCTCATTGAAGTTTTGATTTGCAGTTCCCTGATGCCAAGCGATGTTGAGCACTTTTTCATGTGTGTGTTGGCCATTTGGATGTCTTCTTTGGAAAAATGTCTGTTCATGTCTTCTGCTCATTTCTTCATTGGATCATTTGTACTTTGGGTGTTGAGTTTAGTAAGTTATTTATAGATTTTGGATACTAGCCCTTTATCTGATATGTCATTTGCAAATATCTTCTCCCGTTCTGTCGGTTGTCTTTTTGTTTTGTGGACTGTTTCTTTTGCTGTGCGAAAGGTTTTTATCTTAATGAAGTCCCAAGAGTTCATTTTTGCCCTTGCTTCCCTTGCCTTTGGTGATGTTTCTAGGAAGAAGTTGCTGTGACTGAGGCTGAAAAGTTTACTGCCTGTGTTCTCCTTTAGGATTTTGATGGATTCCTGTCTCACATTTAGGTCTTACAACCATTTTGAGTCTATTTATGTGTGTGGTGTAAGGAAATGGTCCAGTTTCATTCTTCTGCATGTGGCTGTCCAGTTTCCCCAACACCATTTGTGGAAGAGACTGTCTTTTTTCCATTGGACATTCTTTCCTGCTTTGTCGAAGATTAGTTGACCATAGAGTTGAGGGTCCATGTCTGGGCTCTCTATTTTGTTCCATTGATCTATGTGTCTGTTTTTGTGCCACTACCATACTGTCTTGATGATGGTCGCTTTGTAATGGTGCTGGAAGGTCGGAATTGTGATGCCTCCAGCTTTGCTTTTCTTTCTCAACATTTCTCTGGCTATTTGGGTTCTTTTCGGGTTCCATACAAATTTTAGGATTGTTTGTACCATTTCTTTGAAAAAAGTGGATGGTCTTTTAATGGGGATTGCATTGAATGGGTAGATTGCTCTAGGTAGCTTTGACATCCTCCCAATATATTTTCTTCCAATCCAACAGCATGGAATATTTTTCCATTTCTTTGTGTCTTCCTCAATTACTTTCATGAGTATTTTATAGTTTTCTGAGTACAGATCCTTTGCCTCTCTGGTTAGATTTATTTCTAGGTATCTTATGGTTTTTGGTGCAGTTGTAAATGGGACTGACTCTTTGATTTCTCTTTCATCTGTCTTGTTTGTGTATAGGAATGTCACTGATTTCTGTGCATTGATTTTACATCCTTACACTTAACTGAATTCCTGTATGAGTTCTAACAGGTTTGGGGTGGAGTCTTTGGGTTTTCCACATAAAGTGTCATATCATCTACAAAGAGTGAGAGTCTGACTTCTTCTTTGCCAATTTGGATATATTTTATTTCTTTTTGTTGTCTGATTGCTGTGGCTAGGACTTCCAGTACTATGTTGAATAGCAGTTGTGATAGTGGACATCCCAGCTGTGTTCCTGACCTTAGGGGGAAGGCTCTCAGGTTTTCCCCATTGAGAATGGTATTCGCTGTGGGTTTTTCATAGATGGCTTTTATGATATTGAGGTATGTACCCTCTATCCCAATACTCTGAAGAGTTTTGCTCAAGAAAGGATGCTATACTTTGCCAAATGCTTTTCTGCATCTATTGAGAGGATTATATGTTTCTTGTTTTTTCTTTTATTAACGTATTGTATCACGTTGATTGATTTGCTGATGTTGAACAAACATTACAGCCCACATGGTCATGGTGAATAATCCTTTTAATGTACTGTTGGATCTTATTGGTTAGAATTTTGGTGAGAATTTTGGCATCCATCTTCCTCAGGGATATTGGTCTGTAATTCTCCGATTTGATGGGGTCTTTGTCTGGTTTGGGGATCAAGGTAATGGTGGCCTCATAAAATGAGTTTGGAAGCTTTCCTTCCATTTCTATTTTTTGGAACAGTTTCAGAAAAATAGGTATTAATTCTTCTTTAAATGTTTGGTAGAATTCCCCTGGGAATCCATCTGCCCTGGGCTTTTGTTTGTTGGGAGATTTTTGATGACTGTTTAAATGTCCATAGTGGTTATAGGTCTGTTCAGGTTTTCTATTTCTTCCTGGTTCAGTTTTGGTAGTTGATACACCTCTAGGAATGCATCCATTTCTTCCAGGTTATCTAATTTGCTGGCATATAGTTGCTCATAATATGTTCTTAGAATTGTTTGTATTTCTTTGGTGTTGGTTGTGATCTCTCCTCTTTCATTCATGATTTTGTTGATTTGGGTCATTTCTTTTTGATAAGTCTGGTAAGAGGTTTATCAATCTTATTAATTCTTTCAAAGAACCAGCTCCTAGGTTTTTTTAATCTGTTCTACTGCTCGTTTTGTTTCTATGTCATTGATTTGTGCTCTGATCTTTATTATTTTTCTTCTCCTGTGGGGTTTAGGCTTTATTTGCTGTTCTTTCTCCAGCTCCTTTAGGTGTAGGGTTAGTTTGTGTTGTTGAGACCTTTCTTGTTTCCTGAGAAAGGCTTGTATTGTTATATACTTTCCTCTTAGGACTGCCTTTGCTGCATACCAAAGATTTTGAACATTTGTGTTTCCATTTTCATTGGTTTCCATGATTTTTTTAAATATTTCTTTAATTTCCTGGTGGACCATTCATTCTTTAGTAGGATGCAATTTAGCCTCCATGTATTCGAGTTCGTTTTGACTTTCCTCTTGTGATTAAGTTCTAGTTACAAAGCATTGTGGTCTGGGAATGATCCCAATTTTTTGGTACTGGTTGAGACCTGATTTCTGGCGTAGGGTGTGATCTATTCTGGAGAATGTTCCATGGGCACTAGAGAGGAATGTGTATTCTGTTACTTTGGGATGGAATGTTTTGAATATATCTGTGAAGTCCATTTGTTCCAGTGTGTTATTTAAAGACTTTATTTCCTCATTGATCTTTTGCTTGGATGATCTGTCCATTTCAGTGAGGGGGGTGTTAAAGTCCCCCACTATTATTGTATTGTTGATGTGTTTCTTCACTTTTGTTTTTAATTGGCTTATATAATTGGCTGCTCCCATGTTCAGGGCATAGATATTTACAAATGTTAGATCTTCTTGTTGGATAGACCCTTTAGGTAGGATATAGTGTCCTTCCTCATCTCTTATTACAGTCTTTGGTTTAAAATCTAATTTGTCTGATATAAGGATTGCCACCCCAGCTTTCGTTTGGTGTCCATTAGCATGGTAAATGGTTTTCCACCCCATCACTTTCAATCTGGGGGTGTCTTTGGGTCTAAAATGCGGCTCTTGCAGATAGCATATCGATGGGTCTTGTTTTTTTTTTTTCCAATCCCATAGCCTGTGTCTTTTGATTGGGGCATTTAGCCCATTTACATTCAGGGTAACTATTGAAAGATATGAAAATAGTGCCATTGTATTGCCTGTATGGTGACTGTTATTGTATATTGTCTCTGTTCCTTTCTGGTCTATGTTACTTTTAGGCTCTCTCTTTCCTTAGTACCCCTTTCAATATTTCTTGTAAGGATGGTTTCGTGTTTGTAAATTCCTAATTTTTTGTTTGTCCTGGAAACTTTTTATCTCTCCTTCTATTTTCAATGACAGCCTAGCTATATATCGTATTCTTGGCTGCGTATTTTTCTAATTTAGTGCTCTGAATATATCATGCCAGTCCTTTCTGGCATACCAGGTCTCTGTGGATAGGTCTGTTGCCAATCTAATTTTTCTACCATTGTAGGTTACATGCCTCTTCTTCCAAGCTGCTTTCAGGATTTTCTCTTTGTCTCTGAGACTCGTGAGTTTTACTATTGGATGTCAGGGTGTTGACCTATTTTTATTGATTTTGAGAGAGGTTCTTTGTGTCCCCTGGATTTTTTTGCCTCTTTCCTTCCCCAAATTAGGGAAGTTCTCTGGTATAATTTGCTCCAATATACATTCTACTGCTCTCTCTCTTTCTTCTTCTGGGATCCCAATTATTCTAATATTGCTTTATCTTATGGTATCACTTATCTCTCGAATTCTGGCCTCATGATCCAGTAGGTGTTTATCTCTCTTTTTCTCAGCTTCTTTATTTTCCATCATTTGGTCTTCTATATCAATAATTCTCTCTTTTGCCTCATTTATCCCAGCAGTTAGAGCCTCCATTTTTGATTGCACCTCATTAATAGCCTTTTTGATTTCGATTTGATTAGATTTTAGTTTTTTTATTTCTCCAGAATGGTTCTCTAATATCTTCCATGCTTTTTTCAAGCCCACCTAGTACCTTTAAAATCGCCATTCTGAACTCTAGTCTGACATCTTACTAATGTCCTTATTGAATAGGTCCCTGGCAGTTGGTATTGCCTCCTGTTCTTTTTTTTTTTTTTTTGAGGTGATTTTTCTGTGTTGTCATTTTGTTCAGAGGAGAATAGATGAATGAGAGAACAAAATGCTAATATGGTAACAATGACCCCAGAAAAATATACACTACACACCTCACCTCAGAAAAGACCTGAAGCTGGGGGAAAAGAAAGGGAAAGAAAGAAAAAAGAAAAGGAAAAAGTAAAAGATAAAAACAAACAAGCAAACAAGCAAACAAACAAAATAGACTATGATCTAATATGATCAGGCTGGTGCATAGATCAGTGCCACACACTAGATTTTGGGTGTCTTTTGGTCTGTTAGCAGAAAGTGCCTCCCAAAATTTTAAAGAAAGTCATCTTACATATGTACAAAAATAGGGGTAAATATGATGAAGGGATGGAATATGACTGTAATGATGAGAATTATAGAAGATTTTATAAAAGGAATTGATAAGATAAGAATTTGTTTGAAAAAAGAAAGAAGAGGATTTAAAGGAAAAAAAGGGGAGAATGTGATCAGGCAGCAGCCTAGAACAATGCCATACACAAGAGATTTGGTGTATATTTTGGTCTGTTAGAAGAAACTGTATCCCAAAATTTTTAAGAGAGAACAACATATATATATACCAAAAATAAATTAACTACTATGAAGGGATAGAATATGACTCTAAAAATGGAAAATAAAAAAAGATTTTTTAAAATAGGGATTGATAAGATGTTGGTTGAAAAAGGAAAAAGATAAATTCAAAAAAAGAAAAAAGAAAAAGAAAGTTAAAAAAATTTACTTTGAAAGTCTAAAGAATCTTGGGGAAAAAGCCATGAATTCTATATGCAGTATTCCCCTAGAGCTGGAGGTCTGCCATTCTCATTGATCGATAAACTTGTTCTTGCCTGGCTGTTCTTGCTGATCGTCTGGGGGAGGGGCTTTTTGCAGTGATTCTCAAATATCTTTGCCCAAGTTAGATTTTCCCTGCTGTTTTGGGGGTGGGCTAAGTAATCTGCTTGGGTTTGCTCTCAGGAGCTTTTGTTCCCTGCAAGCTTTCCGTACAACTTTGTAGGACGAGAATGAAAATGGTGGCCCTGCAATATCTGCCCTGGAGGAACTGAGAACCTGGGGCCCCGCTCTTCCCTGCACCCCCAGAGAAAAACAGTCAATCATTCCTGTCTCCCTGGTCTCTGGCCCCACTCCATGCTCACCCGGCTTGTGACAAAGCGTTTCTATATTTGGCACATGACCCCGTGTAGAGTCTCCAAATGCAGCAGAGTCCTGCAGAGCAGTCCCACATTGCTCCTCCCCGGGGAGGAAGGGAAATCTCCTTGGATCTTTGGCTTTTTGGGTCCCTGCTGGAAGAGCAATGACCGGACTGTGCCATCAATCATAGTTTATGGCAACCCTGAGCTGAGAGCCCACTCCTCGGCTCTGTCTCTGCAGCCGGCTTCCCTGCTTCCATACCTGGGAGCTCTGCCACACTCAGGCACCCCTGGCCTTTCTGTGACCCCGAGGTTCCTGAGACCACACTGTCCCAGTGGGGGTTCCACCCCCGCTTAGCCACTGGAGCAACGTCCCTCAGCAGAGCCGACTTCTAAAAGTTCTGATTTTGTGCTCTGCTGCTCTATCACTTTCCAGTAGCGGCTTATGGAGGCCCTCTCCCCCACTGTTTATCTTCCCGTATGACCTTGGATTCAGTTCTCTGCACATCCTACCTTCCAGAAAGTGATCACTTTTCTGTTCAGAGAGTTGCTGGTATTCTTTTCTTTGATCTCCTGTTGAGTTCATATGTGTTCAGTATGGTTTGATCCCTATCTAGCTGAATTCCTGGGACCAAATGAAATTTAGGTCTCCTACTCCTACGCCATCTTGCTCCTCCCCTATTATTCCTTTAATATCTTATCTGCTCTTTTCTCTTCTGGTATTCTGGGGCCCATATAATGTGAATGTTTGTTTGTTTTTTTCCAAAAGTGTCCAAATGATCCCTTAACTTATCCTTATTAAAATATATATATTATATATACGTTATATAATATATATATTAAAATATCTATATATAAAAAGATATAATATATATATCTTTTTGTTATTAAGCTTGGGTGCTTTCCATTTCCTTGTTTTTCAGATTGCAGATCTATTTTTCTGCATCTCTAAGCTGCTACTGATTCCCTCTAGTGTCTTTTTTATTTTGTTTATTATGTACTTCAACTCTGATCATTTCTTTTTTTGTAAGTGTTCTATGTCTTTGTTGAAGTTCTTACTGAGTTGTTCCATTCTTCTTTTCTGTTCAGCAAGAATTACTTTTATTATTACTTCAAACTATCAGACATATTGCTTGCTTACCTCTATTTAACTTAGTTATTTATCTGAAGTTTTGTCTTTTTCTTTCATTTGGAGCATATTCTACCATTTCTCCATTTTGCTTGATTTTCTGTGTTTCTTGTGTTCTTTTTACGAATTTCACAGAACACCTACTTCTATCTTGAAGAAGTGTTCTTGTGTATGGTAATCTCCTCTGTAGTCCCTGTATGCCTTAGGACTTTGGCTAGCTGGCTGGAGTTATGTCTGGTGTGGTTTGGAGGTCCTGTTGTACTCTCTGCTGGAGTTGCTCTGGTGGGATGATCTGAACTGAAGTGGGTATTGGCAGGGGCAGGCTCAGGGCTCTCTGTGCAGAGGACGCTCTGGAAGGACAGCTGAAGCTGAAGTGGGTGAAATCAGTGGGTCCCAAATACCTCTGAGCAGTGGGGTCCCTGGAAGAACAGCTAAAGCTGAAGTGAGTAGGGATTGGGTGATCCCTTGTTTCTCTGCACATAGGGGACCTTGACAGGATGACTGAAGCTGAATTGGATCATAGGACATGAGGTACTATATTGCCCATGTCCCGTCTTCATGAGACAGCTAAAGCTGAGGTGTGGCATGGACTTGGGAGTTCCAGGGTTCACTGTATAGGGGGTATCCTGGCAAGACAGCTCTATCTGATGTGGGCATAGGCATTGGCAATTTCAGGGCTCTCTTCACAGAGAGCACAGTGGAAGGAAATCTGACGCTGATGTGGTGCAAACCAGAGTGTCCTGGAGTCTTCAGTGTGGGGATGAACTGTCAGGGCATTTGGGGATCAGGCCACGATGGCCAGAGTATCCTGAGGCTCTCTACATAGGGGTTCCCTGGTAGGATAACAAGCCAAGGTGGGGTGTGGGCGTAACTCTTTATCAGATATATGACTTGCAAATATTTCCTCACTTTCTCTAAGTTGCCTTTTCAATTTGTTGAGTATTTGTTTTTCTGTGTAGATGTCTTTTAGCTTGCTGTTTTCTTTCTTATTAACTTTTCCTTTATTACCTGAGCTTTTGGTGTCATAAACAAAGACTGGTTGCAAAGACTATGTCAAGGATATTTATTCTTAGGTTTTCTTCTAGGTTTGTGTTCTCATGTTTAAGTCTTTAATCCATTTTTTGTTAATTTTTATAAGTGGTATAGATAGGAGTCTGACTTTATTCTTCTGAATGTGGTTACATAGTTTTTCCAGCACATTTGTTGAAGATACTACCCTTTCCCCACTGCATACCCTTGGCTCTTTGTCTTCTATATGGCTTTATATGTGGATGTTTATTTCTGAGATCTTGACCCTGTCCATTGGTCTGTGCGTGTATTTTTATTCCAGTACTATACTCTGTTGATTACTATAGTTTTGTAGTATAGCTTGAAAACATGAAGTTTGGTGCTTCCGGTTATTATTTATTTATTTATATTTATTCATTAGGATTGATTTGAATATTCAGGGTATTTTGTGGTCCCATAGAAAATTTAAGATGGATTTTTTTTTTTTAATTTCAGGGGAAATTCCATTTTAATTCTAATAGGAATTTTATTGAATCATGGATTGTTTAGGGAATAGGTACTTTTTAAATATTTACCCTTCTGATCCTTGAACATGGTATATCTTTCATTTGATTGTATCTTCTCCAGTTTTTTTTTAATCAAGGTGTTATAGTTTTGTTTGAGCATTTTTAAATCTCCTTTGTTAAACTGATTCCTAAATATTTTATTTTACTTTTTTGAATGACAGTGTAAATGGGAATTTTAAAATTTATTTTACAGACATTTCATGGTTAGTGTTTAGAAACATACCTGATTTCTGTAGTTTCATTTTATCCTGCAAACTTACTGAAATCATTGATTACTTCCAACACTTTTTTGACTGAGTCTTTAGGGTTTACTATATATATTATCACTTCATCAATAAATAATTTATCTCCTACTTTCCAATTTTAATGCCTTTTATTTCTTTGCCTTGCCTTAATGGTCTAACTAGGACTTTTCATATTTTGTTGAATAAGAGTGGTGAGCATGGACAACCTTGTCTTCTTCCCAATCTTAAAGGAGAATCTTTTTATTTTTTTAAGATTTTATTTATTTATTTGACAGAGAGAGACACAGCGAGAGAGGGAACAGAAGCAGGGGGAGTGGGAGAGGGAGAAGCAGGCTTCTCGCAGAGCAGAGAGCCTGATGTGGGGCTGGATCCCAGGACCCTGGAACTATGACCTGAGCCAAAGGCAGACGCTTAACGACTGAGCCACCCTGGTGCCCCAAGGAGAATCTATTTTTTAAAACATAATGTTAGCTGTGTCTATTTTGTACATGGCCTTTATTATGTTAATTTACTTTTATACCCAATTTGTCAAGGGTTTTTATCTAGAAAAGTTTTTGCATTTTGTCAAATGCTTTTCTTCATCTACTTAGAAGATTACATGATTTTATGTTTCTATTAATTCACATTATTACATATGTTGATTTGCCTATGCCAAACCATTTCAATTCCCATGGATAAATCTTACTTGATCATGGGTATGATTCTTTTAATGTACTGTTGAATTTGATTTGCTGTGTTTTGTTGAGAATTTTTGTAGCTATGTCCATTAAGGATATTGATTTATAGTTTTCTTTTTCTCTTGTGTTCCTATCTAAATTTGATATCAGTGCAACATTGCACTGCTAAGATGATTTTCAAGTTGTCTTGTGTTCAAATTTCTGAAAACTTATAGAGGATTGGTGTTAATTCTTCCTTGAATGTTTGGAGGAAGTCATCAGTGAAATCAACTGTCTCTGAGGTTTTCTGTTTGGGGGTTATTTTTGTCTTTTTTTTAAATTAAAGATTCAATTTCCTTGTTTCCTTATTATTTTTTTTAAAGATTTTATTTATTTATTTGACAGAGAAAGAGAGACAGCGAGAGAGGGAACACAAGCAGGGGGAGTGGGAGAGGGAGAAGCAGGCCTCCTGCTGAGCAGGGAGCCCGATGAGGGGCTCGATCCCAGGACCCTGGGACCATGACCCGAGCCGAAGGCAGACACTTAACAACTGAGCCACCCAGGTGCCCCTCTTGTTTCCTTGTTATTAAACTGTTCAGATTATTTTGTCATGGTTTATTTTTATTGATTGTATGTTTCTATGAATGCATTTATTTCTTTTATGCTATCCAATTTTCTGCAATTTTAAAAAGATTTTATTTATTTATTTGAGAGAGAGAGAGAGTGTGTGTGCATGGGTGGAGGAGCAGAGAGAGAGAAGCAAGCTCCCACCGAGCAGGGAGCCCAACACAGGGCTCCATCTGAGGACCACAGGATCACGACCTGAGCCAAAGGAAGATGCTTAACCTACTTAGTGACCCAGGCACCCCTGGCATTTTTTTCCCTAACAATTGTTTCTAGTACTGTTTAATGATCATTTATATTTCAGTAGTATCAATTCTAATGTCCCTTAATTCTGATATAATTTATTTGGATCATCTCACTTTATTTGCAATTTGGTCTAGCTAAAGGTGTGTGAATGCTTTTTATCTCTTCAAAAACACAAAACAACTCATTGATTCATGGTATTTTTTATTCTTTCCAATCTCTACTTTGTATATTTCCTCCCAGTTCTTTGTTATTTCCTTTATTCTACTAACTTTGGCTTAGTTTCTTCTTTTTCTGCAGATTCAGTGAGGTGAAAGATAAGTTAGTAATGTGAAATATTTTTTCTTAACATAGGCATTTATCTGTATGAACTTCCCTCTTACTACCTCTTAAATTGCACTTCATAAGTTGTGATACATTGTTTTCATTTCCTTTTTTAAATTTTATTTCTATTTATTTATTTTTTATTATGTTATGTTAATCACCGTACATTACATCATTAATTTTTGATGTAGTGTTCCATGATTCATTGTTTGCGTATAACACCCAGTGCTCTATGCAGTATGTGTCCTCTTTAATACCCATCACCAGGCTAACCCATCCTCCCACCCCCTCCCCTCTAGAACCCTCAGTTTGTTTCTCAGAGTCCATAGTCTCTCATGGTTCATCTCCCCCTCTGATTTTCCCCCTTTCATTCTTCCCTTCCTGTTATCTTCTTTTTCCCTTTGTATCAAGTTATTTTTTTTAATTTCTCTTTCATTTTCTCTCTGTCCCATTGGTTGTGAGGAGCATGTTTTTTAATCTCTATATATTTGTGACTTTGGGGGGGTTCCTCTTGTAATTTATACCTAATTTGATAGTGTTTCAGTTGAAACAACTGCTTGGTATGATTTCAACCTACTTAAAATTGTTGAGAATTTTTTGTGGCTTAATATGTGAAATATACAGAGAATGTACCATGTGTACTCCAGAAGAATGTTTATTCAACTGATGTTAGATAACATGTTCTGTATATATCTGTTTGGTTCAGCTGGTCAAATGTGTACTTTAATGTTTCCTTATCGACTTTCTTTCTGAATGATGTGTTTATTGTTGAATATAGGGTACTGAGGTTTCCTAATATTCTCGTGTCCTTGTCTATTTCTCCCTTCATTTCTGTTAGTACTTGATTTATATATGTTTGTCTGCTCTGATAGGTGTGAATGATTTCAATTTTAATTTCCTATCTTAGCATATGAATCATATTAAAAAATATTAGTGGTCCCTTAAAGTTTGTGACTAATTTAAAACTATGAAATGACAGTCTAAATATTTCTTAACTTTATAATTCAATCATCAAATAATATTTCATCATTTCAGGTATAGTGCAGATTACTTGCCACTAATTACCATTTTCCTTTTTCCACAATTTTTCTTTGTGTTTTGCCTGATAAAGTTTTTATTTTTCCTTATTTTTTGTGGATAATTCACATAATATAGAAGTCTAGTATATATTTCAATCAGCTTAAAAATTTCTGTTCACTTTTTTCTTACTTATATGGTTTCTGAGAATATGGCTGCTATAAATTTTACCCTTGTTCTTTAGTGGTAAGATTTTTTTTCTGACTTCTTTAAAGATTATATTCTTTGTTTTGTTTTTGTATGTTTGAACATAAAATACCTCAATGTCAATTTTTTGCATTTATCTTCCATTCTGTTGTCTGAGCTTCCTTGATGTGTGGTTTAGTGAGTATCATTAATTTTAAAGGATTTCTGGACATTTTCTTCAAGGATTTCTTCTGCTCCACTCTCTTTTTTTTAATTTTTAAAGATTTTATTTATTTATTTGACAGAGAGAGACACAGTGAGAGAGGGAACACAAGCAGGGGGAGCAGGAGAGGGAGAAACAGACTTCCTGCTGAGCAGGGAGCCTGATATGGGGCTCAATCCCAGGACCCCAGGATCATGACCTGCACTGAAGGCAGACGCTTAATGACTGAACCACCCAGGCACCCCCATGCTCCACTCTCTTATTTCTTCCAGTGTTGTCATAATGCATATGCCGTACCTTTTGATATTGTCCTAGAAATTTTTGTTGTTCTCTCTGTGTCTTTATTTTTACTTTTTTTGCTGTCACTCGATGTTTATTTTTATTTAAATTCAGTTTAATTAACATAGAGTGTATTGTTAGTTTCAGAGGTAGAGTTTAGTGACTCATCAGTTGTATATAACACACAGTGATCATTCCATCAAGTGCCCTCCTTAGTACCCATCATCCACTTAACCCACACTCCCACCCACCTCCCTACCAGCAAACCAGTTTGTTTCATATAGTTAATAGTCTCCTATGGTTTTTCTCCTTTTCTCTTTTCATCTTATTTTTCCTTCCTTTCCACAATGTTCATTTTATTTGTTTCTTCAATTACACATATGAGTGAAATCATGTGCTATTTGTCTTTCTCTGACTGACTTATTTTGCTTAGCATAATACCTCTAGTTCCATCCATGTCATTGCAAATGACAATATTTCATTCTTGTGATGTATAAGTAATATTCCATTGTGTATATATACCACTTCTTTATCCATTCATCTGTTGAAGGACATCTTAACTCCTTCCACAGTTTGGCTATTATGGACATTGCTGCTACGAATATTGGGGTCCAGGTACCCCTTTGAATCATTGTGTATGTATCCTTCAGATACATACCTATTAGTGTAGATGCTTGGTAGGGTAGTTCTATTTTTAACATTTTGAGGAATCTCCATACTGGCTTCTAGTGGCTGCACCAGTTTGCATTCCCACCAATTGTGTAAGAGAGTTCCCCTTTCTCCACATCCTTGCCAACTTTGTTGTTCCCAGTCTTGTTAATGTTAGCATTTCTGACTAGTGTAAGGTAGTATCTCATTTTGGTTTTGATTTGTATTTCCCAATGCCAAGTGATGTTGAACATTTCTTCATGTATCAGTTGGCCATTTGTATGTTTCTTTGGAGAAATGTCCGTTCATGTCTTTTGCCCATTTCTTTTGCCCATTTCTTGACTGGATTTTTGTTTTGTTTTGTTTTCTGGATGTTGAGTTTCATACGTTCCTTATAGATTTTGGATACTAGCTGTTTATCTGATAAGACATTTGCAAATATCTTCTACCATTCCATAAGTTGTCTTTTAGTTTTGTCAAATGGTTCCTTTCCTGTGCAAAACTTTTTATCTTGATGACGTCCCAGTAGTTCATTTTTTGCTTTTGTTTCCTTTGCTTTTGAAGACCTGTCTAGCAAGAAGTTGCTGAGGCTGAGTTTGAAGAGGTTGCTGCCTGTGTTCTCTAGGATTTTGATAGATTCCTATCTCACATTTATGCTTTTCATCCATTTGAGTTTATTTTTGTGTATGGTCTAAGAAAATGGTCCAGTTTCACTCTTCTACATGTGGCTGTGCAATTTTCCCAGCACCATTTTTTGAAGAGACTCCTTTTTCCATTGGATATTCTTTCCTGCTTTGAAAACGTTTAGTTAACAATAGAGTTGAGGGTCCATTTCTGGGTTCTCTATTCTGTTCCATTAATCTATGTGTTGGTTTTTGTGTTAGCACCATACAGTCTTGATGATTACAGCTTTGTAATAATCTTAAAGTCCAGCATTGTGATGCGCCCAGCTTTGTTTTTCTTTTTCATCATCCTTTTGGCTATTCAGTCTTTTCTTGTCCCATACAACTTTTAGGATTATTTGTTCCAGGTCTGTGAAAATATGTTGATGGTATTTTGTTAGGGATTGCTTTGAATGTCTGGATTGCTTTGGGTACCATAAACATGTTAACAATATTTGTTCTTCCAATCCATGAGCATGGACTGTTTTTCCATTTCTTTGTATTTCTTCAATTTCTTTCATAAGCACTCTATAGGTTTCAGAGTAGAGATCTTTTACTTCTTTGGTTAGCATTATTCCTAGGTATCTTATGGTTTTGATGCAGTTTTAAATGGGATTGATTCCTTGATTTATCTTTCTTCTTACTCATTGTTATTGTATAACAATTCAACTGATTTCTGTACATTAATTTTATATCATGCAACTTTGTTGAATTCCTGTATCAGATCTTGTAATTTTCTGGTGGAGTATTTTTTTTTTTTTTTTACACAGAATCATGTCATCTGTGAAAAGTGAGAGTTTGCTTTGTTGATTTGGATGCCTTTTATTTCTTTTTGTTGTCTGATTGCTGAGGGTAGGACTTCCAGTACTATAATGAACAATAGTGGTGAGCGTGGACAGCCCTCTCTGGTTCCTGACTTTAGGGGAAAAGCTCTCAATTTTTCCCTATTGAGGATATTCACTGTGGGATTTTTTTATATATAATTTTTTATGTATTGAGGTATGTTCCTTTTATCCTTACAGTTCAGAGAGTTTTTATCATGAAAGTTCATATGCTGTATTTTGTCAAGATCAGGGTTTCCCTATTACTCTGCCATATTAACTACTCCCTCCTCTTTAAAAAAATTTTTAGTAAGGTTTTGTTTGTTCTTTAGCATTAACTTTGAAAACTTTCTTCTGTCATAGCCTTAAGCTTATGGATTCCTCTCTTAACCATGTTAAATCTAATGATGTACCTGCCAGTGATAAGCTATTATCATTTCTATGACAATGTTTTTAAATTGAAGCATAGTTTCAAATTTCATATTTCTTTTTGATTCTTATGATTTCCATCTCTTTGCTTACTTTGCTCAAATGTTCTTACAGGTTGTATGATTTATCTACCAGAGCATTTAACATATTGAATGTTGGTGTTTTAACTTCCATATGTGATCATTCTAAAATTTATACCATATCTGGGTCTGGTTCTACAGCTAAAGAAGATATTAAACAAATCTCTTCAGAACATGTACTTTCTTTTTTTATTATGTTATGTTAATCACCATACATTACATCATTAGTTTTTGATGTAGTGTTCCATGATTCATTATTTCCCTATAACAACCAGTGCTCCCTGCAGAATGTGCCCTCTTCAATACCCATCACCAGGCTAAACCCATCCTTCCACTCCCCTTCCCTCTAGAACCCTCAGTTTGTTTTTCAGAGTCCATCGTCTCTCATGGTTCATCTCCCCCTCCGATTTTGCCCCCTTCATTCTTCCCCTCCTGCTATCTCCTCCTCTTCCTCTTCCTCCTCCTCCTCCTCCTCCTCCTCCTCCTCCTCCTCCTCCTCCTCCTTCTTCTTCTTCTTCTTCTTCTTCTTCTTCTTCTTCTTCTTCTTCTTCTTCTTCTTCTTCTTCTTCTTCTTTAACATATAATGTATTATTTGTTTCAGAGGAACAGATCTGTGAGTCAACAGTCCTGCACACTTCATAGCACTCACCATAACACATACCCTCCCCAATGTCTTTCACCCAGCCACCCCATCCCTCCCAGCCCCCACCACTCAAGCAACCCTCAGTTTGATTGCTGAGATTAAGAATTCCTCATATCATTGAGGTCATATGATACATATCTTTCTCTGATTGACTTATTTCACTCAGAATAATAACCTGCAGTTCCATCCATGTCATTGCAAATGGCAAGATCTCAATCATTTTGATGGCTGCATAATATTCCATTGTATATATATACCACTTCTTCTTCATCCATTCATCTGTCAATGGACATCTTGGCTCTTTCCACAGTTTGGCTATTGTGGACATTGCTGCTATACACATTGGGGTGCATATACCCTTTCAGATCCGTACATTTGTATCTTTGGGGCAAATACCCAGTAGTGCAATTGCTGGATCATATGGTACCTCTATTTTCAACTTTTTGAAGAACATCCATACTGTTTTCAAGAGTGGCTACACCAGCTTGCATTCCCACCAAAAACATAGGAGGGTTCCCCTTTCTCCACATCCCCGCCAACATCTGTCAATTCCTGACTTGTTGATTTTGGCCATTCTGACTGGTGTGAGGTGGTATCTCATTGAGGTTTTGATTTGGATTTCCCTGATGCCGAGCGATGCTGTGCACTTTTTCATGTGTCTGTTGGCCATTTGGATGTCTTCTTTGGAAAAATGTCTGTACATGTCTTCTGCCCATTTCTTGATTGGATTATTTGTTCTTTCGGTGTTGAGTTTAGTAAGTTATTTATAGATTTTGGATACTAGCCCTTTATCTGATATATCATTTGCAAATATTTTCTCCCATTCTGTCTGTTGTCTTTTGGTTTTGTGGACTGTTTCTTTTGCTGTGCAAAAGCTTTTTATCTTGATGAGGTCCCAATAGTTCATTTTTGCCCCTGCTTCCCTTGCCTTTGGTGATGTTTCTAGGAAGAAGTTGCTGTGGCTGAGGTCGAAGAGGTTGCTGCCTGTGTTGTCCTTTAGGATCGTGATGGACTCCTGTCTCACATTTAGGTCTTTCAACCATTTGGAGTCTATTTTTGTGTGTGGTGTAAGGAAATGGTCCAGTTTCATTCTACTGCGTGTAGCTGTCCAATTTTCCCAACACCATTTGTTGAAGAGACTGTTTTTTTTTTTTTTCCTCTGGACATTCTTTCCTGCTTTGTCAAAGATTAGTTGACCATAGACTTGAGGGTCCATTTGTGAGCTCTCTATTCTGTTCCATTGACCTATGTGTCTGTTTTTGTGCCAGTACCATACTGTCTTGATGATGACAGCTTTGTAATAGAGCTAGAAGTCCGGAATTGTGATGCCGCCATCTTTGCTTTTCCTTTTCAACATTCCTCTGGCTATTCGGGGTCTTTTCGGGTTCCATACAAATTTTAGGATTATTTGTTCCATTTCTTTGAAAAAAGTGGATGATATTTTTATGGGGATTGCCTTGAATGTGTAGATTGCTCTAGGTGGCATTGACATCTTCACAATATTTCTTCTTCCAATCCATGAGCATGGAACGTTTTTTCATTTCTTTGTGTCTTCCTCAATTTCTTCATGAGTATTTTACAGTATTCTGAATACAAATTCTTTGCCTCTTTGGTTAGATTTATTCCTAGGTAACTTATGGTTTTGGGTGCGATTGTAAATGTGATTGATTCCTTAATTTCTTTTTATTCTGTCTTGTTGTTTGTGTATAGGAATGCCACTGTATTCTGTGCATTGATTTTATATCCTGCTACTTTACTGAATTCCTGTATGAGTTCTAGCAGTTTTGGGGTGGAGTCTTTTGGGTTTTCCATATACAGTATCATATCATCTGCAAAGAGTGAGAGTTTGACTTCCTCTTTGCCGATTTGGATGCCTTTGATTTCTTTTTGTTGTCTGATTGCTGTGGCTAGGACTTCTAATACTATGTTGAATAGCAGTGGTGAGAGTGGACATCCCTGCCGCGTTCCTGACCTTAGGGGAAAAGCTCTCAGCTTTTCCCCATTGAGAATGATATTCGCTGTAGGTTTTTCATAGATGGCTTTTATGATATTGAGGTATGTATCCTCTATCCCTATACTCTGAAGAGTTTTGATCAAGAAAGGATACTGTATTTTGTCAAATGATTTTTCTGCATCTGTTGAGAGGATCATATGATTCTTGTTGTTTCTTTTGTTGATGTATTGTATCATGTTGATTGATTTGCGGATGTTGAACCAACCTTGCAACCCAGGGATAAATCCCACTTGGTCATGGTGAATAACCCTTTTAATGTACTGTTGGATCCTATTGGCTAGTATTTTGGTGAGAATTTTTGTATCCAGGTTGGTCAAGGATATTGGTCTGTAATTCTTTTTGATGGGGTCTTTGTCTGGTTTTGGGATCAAGGTAATGGTGGCCTCATAAAATAAGTTTGGAAGTTTTCCTTCCATTTCTATTTTTTGGAACAGTTTCAGGAGAATAGGTATTAATTCTTCTTGAAATGTCTGATAGAATTCCCCTGGGAAGCCATCTGTCCCAGGGCTTTTGTTTCTTGGGAGATTTTTGATGACTGCTTCAATTTCCTTAGTGGCTATAGGTCTGTTCAGGTTTTCTATTTCTTGCCGGTTCAATATTGGTAGTTGATACATCTCTAGGAATGCACCCATTTCTTCCAGGTTATCTAATTTGCTGGCATAGAGTTGCTCAT
Organism: Callorhinus ursinus; assembly: GCF_003265705.2. Classification (NCBI taxonomy): domain Eukaryota; kingdom Metazoa; phylum Chordata; class Mammalia; order Carnivora; family Otariidae; genus Callorhinus; species Callorhinus ursinus. The sequence continues at coordinate 880,136 of NW_027397167.1, forward strand.
AATATGTTCTTATAATTGTTTGTATTTCTTTGGTGTTGGTTGTGATCTCTCCTCTTTCATTCATGATTTTGTTGATTTGGGTCACTTCTCTTTTCTTTTTGATAAGTCTGGCCAGCGGTTTATCAATCTTGTTAATTCTTTCAAAGAACCAGCTCCTAGTTTCATTGATCTGTTCTACTGTTCTTTTGGTTTCTAGTTCATTAATTTCTGCTCTGATCTTTATTATTTCTCTTCTGCTGGTTTTAGGCTTTATTTGCTGATTTTTCTCTAGCTCCTTTAGGTGTAGGGTTAGGTTGTGTATTTGAGACCTTTCTTGTTTCTTGAGAAAGGCTTATATTGCTATATACTTTCCTCTCAGGACTGCCTTTGCTGTATCCCAAAGATTTTGAACAGTTGTGTTTTCATTTTCATTGGTTTCCATGAATTTTTTAAATTCTTCTTTAATTTCCTGGTTGACCCATTCATTCTTTAGTAGGATGCTCTTTAGCCTCCATGTATTTGAGTTCTTCCGACTTTCCTCTTGTGGTTGAGTTCTAGTTTCAAAGCACTGTGGTCTGAAAATATGCAGGGAATAATCCCAGTCTTTTGGTACAGGTTGAGACCTGATTTGTGACCTAGAATGTGATCAATTCTGGAGAATGTTCCATGGGCACTAGAAGAATGTGTATTCTGTTGCTTTGGGATGGAATGTTCTCAATATGTCTGTGAAGTCCATTTGGTCCAGTTTGTCATTTAAAGTCTTTATTTCCTTGTTGATCTTTTGCTTTGATGATCTGTCCATCTCAGTCAGTTGGGTGTTCAAGTCCCCCACTATTATTGTATTGTTGTCAATGTGTTTCTTTGCTTTTTTTAAATTGCCTTATATAATTGGCTGCTCCCATGTTAGGGGCATAGATATTTACAATTGTTAGATCTTCTTGTTGGATAGACCCTTTAAGAAGGATATAGTGTCCTTCTTCATCTCTTATTACAGGCTTTGTTTTAAAATCTAGTTTGTCTGATATAAGGATTGCCACCCCAGCTTTCTTTTGGTGTCCATTAGCATGGTAAATGGTTTTCCACGCCCTCACTTTCAATTTGGGGGTGTCTTTGGGTCTAAAATGAGTCTCTTGCAGACAGCATATTGATGGGTCTCGTTATTTAATCCAATCTGATAGCCTGTGTCTTTTGATTGGGGCATGTAGCCCATTTACATTCAGGGTAACTATTGAAAGGTATGAATTTAGTGCCATTGTATTGCCTGTAAGGTGACTCTGACTGTATATTGTCTGTGTTCTTTTCTGATCTATGCAGCTTTTAGGCTCTCTCTTTGTTTAGAGGACCCCTTTCAATATTTCTTGGAGGGCTGGTTTCGTGTTTGCAAATTACTTTTATTTTTGTTTGTCCTGGAAGTTTTTTGTCTCTCCTATTTTCGATGACAGCCTAGCTGGATATAGTATTCTTGGCTGCATATTTTTGTCGTTTAGTGCTCTGAAGATATCATGCCAGTCCTTTCTGGCCTGCCACGTCTCTGTGGATAGGTCTGTTGCCAATCTAATGTTTCTACTATTGTAGGTTACATATCTCTTCTCCCGAGCTGCTTTCAGGATTTTCTCTTTGTCTCTGAGACTCGTAAGTTTTACTATTAGATGTAGGGTTGTTGACCTATTTTTATTGATTTTGAGAGGGGTTCTCTGTGCTTCCTGGATTTTGATGCCTCTTTCCTTCCCCAAATTAGGGAAGTTCTCTGCTATAGTTTGCTCTAATATACCTTCTGCCCCTCTCTCTCTTTCTTCTCCTCTGGGATCCCAATTATTCTAATGTTGTTTCGTCTTATGGTATCGCTCATCTCTCGAATTCTGCCCTCGTGATCCAGTAGTTGTTTATCTCTTTTTCTCAGCTTCTTTATTTTCTATCATTTGGTCTTCTATATCACTGATTCTTTCTTCTGCCCCATTTAGCCTAGCAATTAGTGCCCCCATTTTTGATTGCACCTCATTAATAACCTTTTTGATTTTGACTTGGTTAGATTTTAGTTGTTTTATTTCTCCAGAAAGCGTTTCTCTAATAACTTTTATGCTTTTTTCAAGCCCAGCTAGTATCTTTAAAATCATGATTCTGAACTGTAGGTCCTACATCATACTAATATCCATATTGAGTAGGTCCCTGGCAGTCGGTACTGCCTCTTGTTCTTTTTGTTGAGGTGATTTTTTCCGTCTTGTCATTTTGTCTTCCAGAAAGTGGTCGCTTTTCTGTTCAGAGAGTTGTTGCTATTCTTTTGTTCGATCTCCTGTTGAGTTTGTAGGTGTTCAGAATGGTTTGATCCTTATCCAGCTGAAATCCGAACCCAGACGAAATCCAGGTCTCCTCCTCGTCCACCATCTTGCTCCCAATGTTACATTATTTTTAAGTGTACAACATAGTGATTGAAATGAAAGTGATTTTAGGGGGAGTATGTTTCTTTAACACAAGTTGTGTGGATGTTAGTTCTGATTAACTGTCTTTGAGTGTTTGTTATTTGCCTATAAAAGGGGGCTGTCCTGAATTCTTTTGTTTTTTGCTAATACCTGTTTATGTCTCTCCAGACTAAGGTTTTCATTGTGAACTAAGATTACCCTTTTCCCTGACGCCTTGAAAACTAAAGTTAGACAACTTGAGTTGAACTTCAGAGAAAATTGCTTTATGTTTAGAATGTTTAGAACATCTTCATGCCTTTACTGTATGGGCCACTAGAAAGGCTGAAAATGTTTATTCCAGCTATTGCAATTTGACAGATCTGACATTGGAAAAATCCAGAACTTAAAGTGTTCATGGATGGGAAAATTTTATAAATTAAAGACAACAAAGAGCTGGATGCAGTGGTGACCCATCAGCTATTACACACTACCAAGGACATCAGAAATGGAGTCTTTGATTGCCAAAAGAAACAATAAGACAGATCTGGCAGCCTATACAGTGTCTCCAAAAACTTCTTTCAAATTATCAACCTCAGTATTCCTTGTAGGACCTAAGAAGAGCTAATGAATGGGGATTTGGACACAATGCGTACACTAAAGCAGGCTGGAAATATACTTAACATCTTATGGAAGAAATAATTAGGCCTAATCACCCAAGCATCCATTATGGACATGATGCCACTTTTTAATGAATGAAGAAATATATATGGGACCCAATCTTCAGATAATTATTTCAAACATAGTCCAAAAATGTGAATTCCATGATCAGTATTTTCAAACATTGACCAAGGTTGGCAATCTTTCTCACCACTGGATACGTCACCCTATGACCACAGTGATCCCAAAGTGCCTATAACCAACCTTTCTTTGGCTCCTTCATCTAAATCAGTGCACTCCGTTTACTTACAGAGACAGGTTAATCAAACTGACCTTCAGTGATTTTGCAAAGTTTAAGTATTGATTCCCACAAATTAACAAGAGTGGTATGTGCACCTTCATCTTATATTTTATCTGTGGATGTAAGATTTGCCATGGAAATAGAACATGTAAATGGCTGGAACATGGGAGGCACTTGACTTTTTGGGTGTTTACTCACCTTTTTTTCCATATATAATTCTAATGCACTCAGTTATTGGACCAGTTCTTTCAAACTATTTTCCAGAACTAAAAAACCTATATTGGATGGGGACTCAATTTGTGGAAAAGTGCAAGGACACCTACTAGGGTGTCAGGAAAATGGAACTTCTTATCTTAGTGGGGAAGAGCAGCCATGAACATACGAACTTTGGAAATGTTAGCTAATGAAAGTATAGCAGCCTGACAAAAGGCCTTAGACATTTTGGTGACAGTAGTTTAAATGATAGAATTGTTTAGATTATATTTTAGCAGAACAAGAAGGTGTTTGTGTAGCTGATTCATCATAGTGCACATTTATTCATATTTTCTCAGAATTGAAATTTATCATGACAAAAAGACAACTAGCTATGTGATTATCCAACAAATCTTTCCTAAGTTCCTATATTCAGATCTGGACCAATTGCCTCTTCGGTTAGGTTTATTCCTAGGTATCTTGTGCTTTTTGGTGAAATTGTAAATGGGATCAATTCCTTGATTTCTTTTTCTGCTGCTTCATTATTGGTGTATAGAAAAGCAACCCACTCTGTGCATTGATTTTATATCCTTGGACCTTGCTGAATTATTCTATCAGTTCTAGCAATTTTTTTGTTGTTGTTGGAATCTCTTGGGTTTTCTACATAGACTATCATGTCATCTGCAAAGAGTGAAAGTTTGACTTTTTCTTACCATTGGATTCCTTTTATTTCTTTTTGTTGTCTGATCACCGAGGCTAGGACTTCCAGTACCATGTTGAACTACAGCGGTGAGAATGGACATCCTTGTTTTGTTCCTGGCCTTAAGGGAAAAATTCTCAGTTTTTCCCCATTAAAGATTATATTAACTATGGGTTTTTTGTATATGGCCTTTATGATGTTGAGGTATGCTCCTTCTATCCCTACTTTCTTGAGGGTTTTTATCAAGAATAGATGTTGTATTTTCTCAAATGCTTTTTCTGCGTCATTTGAGAGGATCATATGATTACTATCCTTCCTTTTATTAATGTGGTATAACGTATTGATTGATTTGCAGCTATTGAACTTCACCTGCAGCCCAGGAATAAGTCCCAATTGGTCCTGGCAAATAAACGTTTCAATGTACTGTTGGATGTGATTAGCTAGCATCTTGTTGAGAAATTCTGCAACCTCTTTGACCTTAGCCATAGCAACTTCTTGCTAGACACATCTCTGGAAACAAGGAAGAAAAAAGCAGAAATGAACTATGGTGACTTCAGGAAGATGGAAAGTTTCTGCACAGTAAAGGAAATGATCAACAAAAGTAAAAGGCAACCTAGGGAATGAGATAAAATATTTGTAAGTAACATATTAGATAAAGGGCTGATATCCAAAATCTATAGTGAACTTATCAAACTCAACATATATATATGTTATAACTACATAACTACTGTATATATATATATGTTGAGTTTGATAAGTTCATTATAGATTTTGGATGTCAGCCCTTTATATATATAAATGTATATAGTTATATAGTAGTTATATAGTTATAAACCATATATATATATATATATATAGAGTTTGATAAGTTCATTATAGATTTTGGATATCAGCTCTCTCTCTCTCTCTCTCTCTCTCTCTCTATATATATATATATATATATATATATATATATATATATA
>NW_027397167.1:895322-933773 GCF_003265705.2 Callorhinus ursinus
AATGAATCATGGAACACTGCATCAAAAACTAATGATGTAATATATGGCGATTAACATAACAATAAAAAAATTAAAAAAAAAAGATTCATCTCCAAAGGCAAGTAAAACAAAAGGGAAAATGAACTTTTGGGTCTTCATCAAGATAAAAAGCTTCTGCACAGCAATTGAAACAATCAACAAATCAAAAAGGCATCCCCAGAATGGGAGAAGATATTTGCAAATTACATTACAGATAAAGGTTTAACATCCAAGATATATAAAGTACTTCTCAAACTCAACACCCAACAAACAAATGATCAAGTCAAAAATGGGTAGAAGACATGAACAGACACTTCTCCAAAGAAGACATGCAAATTGCTAACAGACACATGAAAGAATGTTCATCATCATTAGCCATTGGGGAAATTCAAATCAAGGCCACATTGAGATAGCACTTTACACCAGTTAGAACGGCAAAAATTGACAGGGCAAAAAACAACAAATTTTGGAGAGGTTGTGGAGAAAGGGGAACCCTCTTACACTGTTGGTAGGAATGCAAGTTGGCACAGCCACTTTGGAAAACAGTGTGGATGTTCCTTAAGAAATTAAAAATAGAGCTAACTTATGACCTAGCAATTGCATTCCTGGGTATTTATCCCTAAGACACAGATGTAGTGAAAAAAGGGCCATATGCACCCCATGTTCATAGCAGCAATATCCACAATAGCCAAACTGTGGAGAGAGCAGAGATGCCCTTCAAGAGATGAATGGATAAAGAAGATGTGGTCCATATAAACAATGGAATATTAGTCAGCCATCAGAAAGGATGAATACCCAACTTTTACATCAACATGGATGGGACTGGAGGAGATCATGCTAAGTGAAATAAGTCAAGCAGAGAAAGTCAATTATCATATGGTTTCACTTATTTGTGGAACATAAGGAATAACACAGAGGACTTTAGGGGAAGGAAGCGAAAAATTAAGGGGGGGGAATCAGAGGGAGAGACAAACCATGAGTGACTATGGACTCCGAGAAACAAACTGAGGGTTTTAGAGGGGAGAGTTGTTGGGGGATGGGTTAGCCCAGTGATGGGTATTAAGGAGGGTACATATTGCATGGAACTCTGATTATTATATGAACACAATGAATCATGGAACACTACATCAAAAACTAATGATGTACTGTATGGTGACTAACACAACATAATAAAATAAAATAAAATAAAATAAAATAAAATAAAATAAAATAAAATAAGATAAAAAACAAAACAAAAAAAACTAATATCAAAGAATTCCAGATATATTCTAAAATGTTTTCAGTCATTAAATCAAATAATAAAAAATTATAAAATTAATACTTTTTAGAATAATTGATTTTATTTTGAAATGAAACCATATCCATTTAAAAGCTTTGCCTATTCAAATTAAGTAAATTAACTAACATATGTGAACTCAGTATTATTATTTTTTTAAGATTTTATTTATTTGAGAGAGAGAGAATGAGACATAAAGAGCATGAGAGGGAAGAGGGTTAGAGAGAGAAGCAGACTCCCCCCTGAGCAAGGAGCCCGATGTGGGACTCAATCCAGGGACTCCAGGATCATGACCTGAGCGGAAGGCAGTCGCTTAACCAACTGAGCCACCCAGGCACCCTGTGAACTCAGTATTATTAACCCAAATTCAAAGTTAAAGATAACTTTGTAAGAAATCAGAGACGGAGGCAATCCATATGAGACTCTTGACTCAGGGAAAGAAACAGAGGGTTGTGGAAAAAGAGGTGGGTGGGGAGATGAGGTAACTGGGTTATAGGCATTAAAGATGACATGTGATATGATGCGCACTGGGTGATATACTCAACTGATGAATCATTGAATATTAATCGTAAACTAATTATGTACTATACCTTGGCTAATTGAATTTAAATTGAAAAAGTAAATAATAATAATGTGGCTTGGAACCTCCTCAAAAATAAAAAAATAAATAAATAAAATAAAATTATTCCATAAATGACTCTAAATTTATCAGTGTAAAGAGTGCTCTTCAAATGTTTTTGTAAATTTTGCAGACAATTTACATAACTCTGATTACAGTTAAATTATTCTGCAAAGGATGTGTAAAACTGCAAAATGTATAATCTTATTTATTTGAATTATAAAATGTTTCCTTTCAACATAAACTCCCAGACCAGTCTAGCAAGTTCAGAAATAAATATTTCCTTTCTGGAGCTTCAAATTTAGCTGATACATACATAGTATTATATTTCTGATAAAATATAAATAACACTGTCATTGGTTGTCTTAATTATTTAAATATTTGCTATATATTTGTTTCAAGATCTTGGTTTGGGATAAAAGTATGGTAAATCTTTTTAAAACTTTTCCATGATTGAATCAGTGAACACCAGGTAAGGTCACAAGATTATTAAATTAACTTTTTCAATTTTGGAAATTAAATTAATGGAAGTATTAATTGGAACTAATTGGTGATTAATCAGTTATAAGTATAGGAAGTAAATTTAACATTTATACTCATAACATGTGGATTATGATTCAGAAAACTGAGCATAAGTATCTTCAATATGTATCACATAGTAGAATAATGGAAATAAGGAAATGTTATTGCCATGTCATTTTCTATGTTATGCAGTTTTTCATTTTGTTTTTGTTTTTTCTCCTTTGGACCCATGTTTTTCTTGAGTCAATGGGATTCAGTTTGGAAAACTAGCTCAGATATAAAAGGAAAAGAAGCTCAGTTCCAGAAACTGAGCAAAGGATTTACATTATTTTTTGAGATAACTGAATTTAGTCTATATATGATTCTCGATTTTTATTTAATTGGGATGTTTATATTATTTATATCTAATGTAACTATTAATAGAATTGGATTTAAGTCTGTCTTTTTACAAGACGTTTTCTGTTCTTTTTGTTTTTAGTTGCTTTTCTTCCTTTCTTTCTGTCTCTATTTAGATTATGTGAGAAAGTTTTATCATGCAATTTATTGCCACTATTAATGTTTTCCTATTTTTAGTTGTTGCCATAGAATTTACAATACATGTATTCAATTTATTAAAATCTATTTTTGAATATTATATCACTTTGCACACAGTATAATAAACTTACAACAATGTTACCATCATGCAGTTTAGTTTTACTAACTGTGTTGGTTAATTTTATGTGTAAACTCAACTAAATTAGGAATGCCCATATAGATGGTAAAACATTATTTCTGGGTGTGTCTGTGAGGATGTTTCCAGAAATGATTGCCATTAGAGTATGTAGACTGAGTAAAGAAGATTGGTCTCACTAATGTGGGTGGGTTTTATCCAATCCACTGAGAACATGGATACAACAGAAGGAGTTGAGACATTCCCTCCCCCCCAAAAAAAAACCTCTGGCTGGGGCGTCTGGTGGCTCACTTGGTTAAGCAACTGCCTTCGGCTCGGGTCATGATCCGATCCTGGAGTCCCGGGATTGAGTCCCGCATCAGGCTCTCTGCTCGGCAGGAGTCTGCTTCTCCCTCTGACCCTCCCCCCTCTCATGCTCTCTCTCTCTATCATTCTCTCTCTCAAATAAATAAATAAATAAATAAACAAAAAAAAATCTCTGGCTTTCAGGTTTAGTTTCAAGTGACAGTTATTACTTGTATTTTTTGGTTATTTTTCCAGAGCATCAATCCACTTAGTAATAGATACCCTAATTCAGGTATAGTTACTATTGTCTCCACAGTTGTCAAAAGCCTGACCTATTCTACCAGATAATGCATTTCCTTACATGCATTATCTTAATTCTCCACTGTTTCAGTATGTATGTATGTATGAGGAAAAATTATTTGAGGAAAAATTAACGTTCAGTGTAATTCAATGGTGCAATATGATGGTTCAACAATTCTATACATTATTAAGTTTTCATCAAGATAAGTGTACTCTTAATGCCCTTTATCCCTACATCTGTTTTCTTATCTACCTCCCCTCTGGCAACCACCAGTTTATTCTCTGTCTTTAAAGGGACTTTTTGTGATGAGCACCAGCTGTTGTATGTAACTGTTGAATAAATTGTGCATCCAAAATAATATTACACACTCTCTCTCTATATATACACATATATGTATAATATAGATATATTATATTATCTATAATGTAATATCTAATACCTAGATATCTTATATATATATATCTATATAAAATCTATATAAAATATCTATATAAGATATATTCTATATATATTCTATATATATATCTATATATTCTATATTTCCAGGGAATATATATAGATATATATATGAAGGAATTATATGGATATGTATATATATCATACCTTTTTTATCCATTCATCTGCGGATGGATACTTGGGTTGGTTCTGTATCTTGGCTATTGTAAATGATGTTACAATAAACAGAGGTGCATATATCTTTTGAATAGTGTTTTTGTTTTATTTGTGTAAATAACAAATAGTGGAATTACTGTCACTGTTTATTGTTTTAGAAGTTGAACCGGGGGTACCTTGTAGCAGGGACTCAGTCCTCCATATATATCCAGTGACAGAGGGCTCATTTAATCATGGGTGGCAAATGATCCAACTTCAAATCTCCAGCAACAGCTTTAGATTACCCAGGATGGAAGTCCGAAGTTGGGATAGCCCTTTAGAGTTGACCTCAGTTGGATGACATGGATGGATTTTTTACAGTCCCACACTGATCAGGCATTATTGGACTTACCTGGGTAAGGCAACAAATCATTCAGGAAAAGGAGAGTCAGGCAGCATATAGGTGTTCAGGGTTCTGAGCACAGTAATGGTATTACCATAAGTATTCTGGAGTCTTAAATAGCACGTGACCAATGACACAAGGAATTTTGGACAGAATCAGACACAAGAGTTAAGGTTGGAAACTGCAGGAATGAGTTAACAGAGCAGGTCTGAGACACCTTTCTGTAGAAAGGTGCATAGCTAGCCCTTGGCTGTTGTATCTAGGAATTTGGCTCTATTTTCCCAAGTGAACAATCAACTAATGATGGTGCTTCAGTGTGCGTCAATCATTAGCACAATCATTATGGTTTATGCAAAACACATTTTTTGCCTTCTGCAAGTCTGAAACTTTGGGAAGCACAATGCAGAGGGAACCTAGATGACCAGCCTCAAATAAAAACCTTGGTCTCTGAGTCTCTAATAGGCTTCCTCAAGGAAAAAAAAAAGTAAGATAAAGATGTGGTTCATATATACAATGGAATATTACTCAGCCATCAGAAAGGATGAATACCTAACTTTTACATCCACATGGATGGAACTGGAGGAGATTATGCTAAGTGAAATAAGTCAAGAAGAGAAAGTCAATTATCATATGGTTTCACTTATTTGTGAAACATAAGGAATAGCATGGAGGACATTAGGAGAAGGAAGGGAAAAATGAAAAGAAGGAAATTGGAGGGGGAGATGAACCATGAGAGACTATGGACTCTGAGAAACAAACAGGGTTTGAGAGGGGAGGAGGGAGGGGGGATTGGTTAGCCCGGTAATGTATATATATCATATCTTTTTTATCCATGTACTGCATGGAGCACTGGATGTTATACGAAAACAATGGATCGTGGATCACATCAAAAACTAATGATGTATTGTATGGTGACCTACATAACATAATAAAATTAAAAAATAAAATAAATAAATAAATAAATAAATAAATAAATAAATAAGAAAGGATGAATACCCAACTTTCACATCAACATGGATGGGACTGGAGGAGATTACGTTAAGTGAAATAAGTCAAGCAGAGAAAGTCAATTATCATATGGTTTCACTTATTTGTGGAACATAAAGAATAGCATGGAGGACATTAGGAGAAGGAAGGGAAAAATGAAGAGAGGGAAATCAGAGGGGGAGATGTATTGTATGGTGACTAACATAACATAATAAAATTTTAAAAAATGTATGCATGTTGTTGCATTTTTGTTGTTGAGGGAAAGTACACTCCATGTGTCACCTCACGGATATGAGTAAAACTCCAAGTATTTTCCTCTAGACTCTGCCTTTTCCTTATATGTACCGACTGTATATCCTAAGTATATCATTATAATAAATCTTACCTGTGAGCACAGTTATATAATGAAACTTGTGAATCATAAGAATTTCTGAATGAGTGTATAGATTGAGGAGTCCATAAAACAGAGATCCTTTATAGTAATGAAACCAAATAAGAAAGTTGTAGAATTTTGCTTAATCAGCACTCAGATTACAGAAATGGATTGAACTGGCTAGGTCATTGTTCTGCAGGTACAAGTTGATGGCATTAGAAATAAAAGGTTTTGAATAGTGAATCATGAGTACTAAATTCATTATAAAAGCAATTTGAATCAGGAAGTGTTGGTGAGGGGAAGTAATGAGATCCTAAGGAGATTAAAGAAATTTATAATATAAGGATGACTGGAGAATAAATGCTTAAGATTGTCATTTTGAAAAGAAAGAACTTTTAGTTGTTATGCTAAAATCAATATTAGCATGTTTTGTTTTCTTTTGCTTTGTCTTTGATGATATCTTCTCTTTCACACATGCTTAAGTTTGCGGAAGAGGCTTGAACGAAACTAAAAGTTTAATTTTGGGTTGGTTACCTAGAGCTAACAAAGAGGGATTGAATTTAGGTCAAATGAGGAAGCATGGATTGAATAGATTAAGTTAGACCCAGTCTCTATAGGAGGAAAGAAAATGAACTGTAAAAAAAAAAAAAATCCACATTGCCTGTGAATTTACCCAATTAGAATAAGAGATAAAAATTTTGTTATAAAGGAAAATAAGTAAATCTCATACTTGTGTTTTTAATATTCTCATCAAATTATTTCCAAAACTGTATTACAAGTCATCATAGTTTAAAATTTTTTAATGTTATAGAATCTCCTGGTTTTGATTATAATTAATATTATTTTACTAAAATAGCTTATATTGTGTCAATGCATGTTCAATGGCATGTTTTCATTTTACCCTGAAGGATATAATTTAAACTCCTTAGTTTATAATGAGACACTTATAATGAATCTCTAAAGATATTTATTTCTGATTCTATAGGGATGCATCATAGAGCCATAAAACAGACACATATACTCAGCAATAAATCAGACTCTGTCCAATGCTGCTTAGCTCTGTTCTTTGTGCATATATTCTATTCCCCCAAAATTACATTGCAACCATTCCTTGACAAATATTCTTTTTTATATAAACAGAATATCACAAATGTCAACTCTGCAAGGAAAGCAACCCAGAGATTTCAAGCATTTTTAATTGCACTAATTCTTACCCATCACCTTTTTATTTTAACTCTAATTTGTAGCATCAATTTTTAATTCATGTGTGACAAATTACTACAAATTCAGTGCCTTAAATTCCCACTCATTTATTATTTCAGTCACATAGGTCAAGTCCAGGTAGAGTTGGGTAGATTCTCTCCTTAGGTTCTCACAGTCAAAAGTGAAGGCAACATCAGACTGGCTTTTATCAGGAGGCTATAGAGAAAAATCCATTGTTAAGCTCATTCATGTTTTTTGCAGAATTCTGATCCTCATGGTAATAGTATTGAAGGTACTATTTCCTTACTGACTTGTCAGCTAGAAGTTGTTCTCAGTTCCCAGACCCTCCTCCTTGCACATGGTTTCTCCATCTTCTGACAGCAATGACATGCCAAATCCCTCTCATCATTTGAATCTACCTTATTACCCTCTTATTACCAGCCAGAGAAAACTCTTGACTTTAAAGGACTTATATGATTACATTAGCCATAAACATGCAAGATCTTAAATGAAGTCAATTGGCTTTTAACCTTAATTATATTTGCAAAATGTCTTTTGTCCATGAGATGAAACAATTACAGGAGCAACATCCAAAATATTAATAGCCCCTAGAATTTGGGTGAGTAATTTGGGCAGCCATGGGAATTATACTGATCATAACCTTTAAAAATGTAGTATAATTTCTTCTGCATCTACTACTTTCTCTTGCTTAATTAAAAATTCCTTGAAATCAGAAATAATACAGTACTCACTTTTAACCCCCTTAAAAAAGTGCATTGTTTATCATATACTTTGCATTCCATACATATTCATTTGAATTAATGAATAAATAATAGGCAAGGAAATGACTCCAAAGGACGAGGATTCCACAAAATTATTACTGATTGCACTTATAAATGATCACAATTGAAAACCAAATGGGCAACTAAGAAGCCAGTGTTTTAGCACATGTTAAACTTTATTATAATAATATGTTAATAAAGTAAAATATGCAATAAGGATATAGTTCACCTATGGAAGAAAAAACTGTATCAATTAGAAAAAATAATGTGGGTTAATAAAACTAAAACCTAAATGATCTAACTAGTGGAAGTAAAACAAACAACTGTATATACATTTTTTTTGACAGAAAACAACAGACAGTATTTATTGCCATGATGAAATTTTAAATTTCAAATGAAGATTAAAATTTTGAAATACTTTTATGTGACTTGGTAGCTTCCCCATACTTAAGACTTTTCTTGTGAGATCACTGGTGATATTTATGAATGTGAAATTTTAATATTAAATGAGGAAATATGTCAACATTGGATGGCCTACATAAGATAGTGAAGCAATATTTCCAAATGAACGATGCTTTCATGTTACAAAATCACCTGTGCATATAGATAAGATATCCATTCAAGGTACAAGATAGACTAGCAGACATCAGTGTAAAATTTCATTGATATGGTTTAGATTCTACATTGCAGCTATCTGTTAAGAACCTGCCATTATCTAGCTTTGATTGAGTATAAATAAATACAGATATCCACAATCATTTGATAAAATTCTTCTCTTTTCTAAGTACATAGTGTGAGGATGGATTTCCTTTTATATTTCAACAAAAACAATGTACGACTGAATGAAGAAAGTAGATATGAGAATACAGTTATCTGCTATTAAGTAGACATTAAGAGATTTGCAAAAATATAAAACAATGCTATTCTTCTCAGTAAAGACATGTGTTTTGCAAAAAAAGTTATTTTTCATAAAAATATGTTGATTATGCTTATCTGTAACATTTTGGGGGGTTATTTTAAAATTGAATATTTTTTTTAATGTTTCCAAGTTTTTGGGCAACCTTTCAGGTCCCCTCCCTCTTTGGGAGCTGTGTACTACCACTTTCATATCCTTCAATAAATTTTGCTGCTTAACCGCCCCCCCCAAACAAAGGTTCCAAGTTTTTGTTTGTAGTATGGCACATATAAATAGATATAACCCATATAAAGAAAATGTTTTGAGGGTCCTCCTTAAATTTCAAGAGTGGGATCCTGAAATGAAAATATTTGAGTACCATTGGAGTATATAATGGCTAGAATTGAAAACAAAAAGTAGCAATATAAGCAGTTTTGAAGAGTTATGCTTTTGTAGGACATGCTGAAGAATTAAATACTTTGAAGTATATGAAAGTTTAATATAATTATTCCACTACATAAAAAAACAATGCAGATCACAAAATGTCTGCTTATATCTATTGTAATAACTTATGAATTGTGGCTCAGATAAAACTTACAGTGATCGCATCTCTTCATTAATAATAATAATAAAGGTTATAATATTGCTTACTTTGAAGAGTTTTGTGATAACCAGAAATAAAGTATATAAGGCCTTTTGCTTGGCTTGTTGTTACTTTTTTTTCTTTACTCTCTCTTCGCAGATGACATGATACTTTATGTAGAAACCTCAAAAGACTCCACCCTCGAGTTACTAGAACTCACACAGCAACTCAGCAACGTGACAGGATACAAAATCAATCACAGAAATCAGTTGCATTTCTATACACTAAAAATGTAACTGAAGAGAAATTAGGGAATTGTTTCCATTTACAATAGCATCAAAAACCATAAGATAACTAGGAATAAACTTAACCAAAGAAGTAAAGGATCTGTATTCTAGAAACTACAGTACACTTATGAAAGAAATAGAGGAAGACAAAGAGATGGAAAAATATTTCCCAAGAGATGGAAAAATATTCCATGCTCATGGATTAGAAGAAGAAATATCGTTAAAATGTCCATGTTGTTCAGAGCAATCTACGCTTTCAATGCAATCCCTATCAAAATACCATCAACATTTTTCACAGAGCTGAAACAAACCATCCTAAAATTTGTATGGAACCAGAAAAGACCCTGAATTCTTAGGGGAATGTTGAAAAAGAAAACCAAAGCTGGGGGCATCACACTGCCTGACTTCAAGCTATATTACAAAGCTGTGGTCATCAAAACAGTATGGTATTGGCACAAAAACAGAAGCATAGACAAATGGAACAGGATAGAGACCCCAGAAACGGATCCTCAACTCTATGGTCAACTAATCTTTGACAAAGCAGGAAAGAACATCCAAGGGAAAAAAGATAGTCTCTTCAGTAAGTGGTGCTGGGAAAACTGGACAACCACATGCAGAAGAATGAAACTAGACCATTCTCTTACACCATACACAAAGATCAACTCAAAATGGATGAAAGACCTCAATGTGAGACAGGAATCCACCAAAATCCTAGAGGAGAACATAGGCAGTAACCTCTCTGACATTGGCCACAGCAGCGTCTTGCTAGACATGTCTCTAAAGGCAAGGGAAACAAAAGCAAAAATGAACTTTTGGGACTTAATCAAGATAAAAAGCTTCTGCGCGGTAAAGGAAACAGTCAACAAAACTAATGCAACCCATGGAATGGTGGAAGATATTTGCAAATAACATTAGAGATAAAGGGTTGGTATCCAAGATCTATAATGAACGTCTCAAACTTACCACCCAAAAAGCAAAGAATCCTGTCAAAAACTGGGCAGAAGCCCTGAACAAACACTTCCCCAAAGAAGACATACAAATGGCTAACAGACACATAAAAAAATGTTCAACATCACTAACCATCAGGGAAATAAAAATCAAAAACACAAAGAGATACCCCTTTCACCAGTTAGAATGATAAAAATTAACAAAACAAGAAACAACAAATGTTGGCGAGGATGTGGAGAAAGGGGAACCCTCTGACACTGTTTGTGGGAATGCAAGCTGGTACAGCCACTCTGTGGAAAACAGTATGGAATGTTCCTCAAGACGTTAAAAATAGAGCTGCCCTATGACCCAGCGATTGTACTACTAGGTATTTACCCCACAGATACAGATGTAGTAAAAGAAGGGGCACATGCACCCCAATGTTCATAAGAGCAATATCCATAATAGCCAAACTGTGGAAGGAGCCGAGATGTCCTTCAACAGATGAATGGATAAAGAAGATGTGGTTCATATACACAATGGACTATTACTCAGCCATCAGATAGGATGAATAACCACCATTTGCATTGACATGGATGGAACTGGAGGGGATCATGCTAAGTGAAATAAGTCAAGCAGAGAAAGATAATTATCACATGGTATCACTCATATGTGGAACATAAGGAATAGTTTGGAGGACCACAGGGGAAGGGAGGGAAAACTGAATGGGAAGAAATCAGAGAGGGAGACAAACCACGAGAGACTCTGGACTCTGAGAAACAAACTGAGGGTTACAGAGGAGATGGGGTGGGAGGATGGGGTAGCCAGGTGATGGGTATTAAGGAGGACATGTGTTGTGATGAGCACTGAATGTTATATATAACTAATGAATCATTGAACACTACCTCAAAAACTTACCATGTATGAACAATAGGAAAGTGGAGTTAGATAGTCTATTAATAGTATCAAAAATAACAAAGCACTTAGCAATAAATTTCATAAATGAAAGATTTGTACACCTCTAAATTACAAAAAAAGAAAGAAATGTTAAAAATCAAATTTTTTGTCTATGTCTATGATTTGTAAGACTTATTATTGTCGATATTCAAATTCCCCCTAAATTGATAAATAGATTCATCATTATCTCAAAAACCCAAGCTGCTCTTTTTTCAGAAGATGATAAGCTGATACTAAAATTTATTTGGAAATCCCATAGATCCAGCATACCTAAAATAATTGTGACCAAGAATAACAGAGCACTCACACTTCCTGACTTCTAACTTACAATGAGGCTACAGTAATCAAGGCATTACATTATTAACATAAGGGTAGATATGTAGATCCATAAAACAGATTTAAAAGTCAATCAATCATCATCAACCAATTTCAGCAAGGGTACTAAAACCATTCAAAGTGGAAATCATAGTCTCTTCAACTAACGGTACTGTGACAACTGGTAAAATAATGAATTTTTTCACACATCATATAAAAAAACCTCAAATGAATTAATGACATAAATATAAGAAATAAATTATAAGGGGCTCCTGGGTGGCTCAGTTGGTTAAGCAACTGCCTTCGGCTCCGGTCCTGATCTCGGGGTCCTGGGATGGAGTCCCACGTCAGGCTCCCTGCTTGGTGGGGGGGTCTGCTTCTTCCTCTCCCTCTGCCTGCTGCTCTGCCTACTTGTGCTCTCACTCTGCCAAATAAATAAAATCTTAAAAAAAGAAAAAGAAATAAATTATAAGACTCTAAAAAGAAAACAAAAATTTTGACCTTGGGTTGGATAGTGGTTTCCTACATATTACCAAGTGTATAAACTTATTTAGAATTTTCTACTTGTCCAAAATATTGCTATTTTGATAAAAAGGGATACAACAAATCATAACCCAAGGTGCAGGCTATTAAAGCATAAAGTCTGTTTTTATAAAACAAATGCTTTTATAGAGAAATAATACACTACAAAAAGATTGGATTAAAATCATATAGACAAAACTCAAGATAGTATCCAGAAAGCAGGCAAGGATTACTTTCAATTTTTAAGAATATAGGTTTTTCATGTCTAAAAATTGCAATAAATTAATACAGTTTGGTTACATTAAACTGTGGAAACTCCGTGGAATAATGGAATTGACATAGAAAGAATTAGAGGCTATGAATTCTCTTCAAGAAAACATTTGTTAGTTTTTTCAGATACTTTATATGGATTCACTTTTAAGAGCTGTATTAAAATAATCATAGTTAGCAATCCCAAGAACTGAGGGTTTTCTAATTTCTTCAGATAGATTATAGTTAGCAATATAAAGATGAATGAGTATTAAGATAAATCATGATAAGAAGAAGGTTGGGCAGCCAAAGCATTTTTTTTTGCAAAGTTATTTTAACTGGATTTGTTAAAATATCCACTTTTAATTTAAAGGTGAAAAATTATGTGGACATTCTAAGAGCTATTTTGTATAGACATAAGACTTGATTGGAGAAAGTGTTGACACTAAATCCCCACTTTTAAATGGTTAGTAATTATGTAAAGAGTCAGGAATAAAACACACAATACCCAGGCTCAAGGAGGGGTAACATTTATGTACTCCCAGGTAAGTAATCCTTAAACAAAGAGGCACTCAACTCCAACATTTTTTCTTGGATAAAGCAAGGAACCATAAGATTTATACCTGGTTTCAAAGGCAGATATCTTAAAGTCAAGTACTCATGACTAACAAAGAATAATATAACTGAAATTCACTGGGAGTAAAACAGCCTATGCTAATCTCCAAAAAAGGCCTACTTTACACATGATGTTTATATATTATACCAAATGAAGCTGTTATAAAATTGGGAAAAAGTGGAGAAAAGACAAACTAGGAAGAAGAGGATGGCCAAGGGATTCCAGCATCCTTGAAGGAATACTGACCTGAGTGGGAACTCAAATATGTTTGAAAAAATATTACATTAACTTTGCTTTCCTCAGTAGTTTCTGAAGTCCCCTGGACACTTCTTTGTTGCAGAGGCTGTAGATGAGAGGGGTCAGCATGGGGGTGAGGATGGTGTAGAAGGCAGATACTATCTTGTCCTGATCTGGTGTGTGGTTAGAAGCTGGTCTCATGTACATGAACATGGCAGCACCATAGTAGAGTCCAACCACAGACAGGTGGGAGGAACAGGTGGTGAAGGCTTTGTGGTGACTTTCTGTAGAGCTCATGCGGATGACAGCTCGGAGGACATGTGAATAGGAAATAATGATCACAGAGACTGGTAATATTAGCATCACCACACAGCAGATGAAAAGCAGTCTTTCAAAAGCAGAGGTGTCGTTGCAAGATAGAGGGAAAAGGGCAGCAACATCACAGAAAAAGTGATGAATTTCTAGAGAGCTCCAGTAAGAGAGTGACAGGACTTCTACAAGCACAATAATACCATCAAGAGAGCCCAGGATCCAGGAAGCAACAGTCATGAGTACACAGAGTTTCTGATTCATGAGGATGGTGTATCGAAGTGGGTGGCATATAGCCACATAGCGGTCATAGGCCATGACAGCCAACAGGAAACATTCAGCTCCAAGCAAGGACACATAGAAGAATATCTGAGCTCCACAACCTGCCAGTGATATTGACTTCCTGCCAGACAAATAGTTGAAGGCCATCCTGGGTGCAGTGGTGCAGATGAGCATAAGGTCCACAAGGGAGAGTTGGCTGAGGAGGAAGTACATGGGTGTGTGAAGCTGGGTGTCAAAGTAAATGAGAAGAATCATAGTAGTGTTTCCCATGAAGGCCACCGTGAAGATGCCCAAGACCAGAGAAAAGAGGAAGGTGTGGGTGAAGCTGTGATCAAAGATTCCTAGCAGGATGAAGTCAGAGCTAAAGTTCTGGTTTCTCCACACCATTCTGGATAATTTGCCTTACCTAGAAGTCCTAGGAAAACCACAATATTGTTTATTAATTTAGTTTTCAAATGTACACCATGGCAATCACTCTAATGGGAACTGTATTTAATGCATGCACAAGACTTTTAGCTATCTCCCAACTGGTCACAATGAATTCGTGACTTAGTTCACTGATTTCCAGTTATTTCTTTCCAAACGTCACAAGCAACAACTTTAAAAATACTTTCTTTAGTTCCCAGAAAAGAAATATGAAGTTTATGAGTCAGCCAATGTATCTACAGGTAGACAGTCAATAGAAAACCCAGAAGGAAAATAATTAAACATACCTATTCCTGAATTTTATGCCCATCCTTGATCACAGGAAATTCCTCATTGACCTTTTTCTCCCTTTCTTCTAACATGTCTCCAGGTTGGTGCTTTCCTAAATCACTACTCAATTCCTGTTGTAATAATTCCCTGTACCATCCTGCCCCTTCCCATTTTGTGGCACTAGCACAGTGAAAGTCTGTATGGTATCACTATCATTACACCTGTATACCTTAATTTAGAGAAGAGTTTAATACTGTTAAGTTTTTACTTTCAGTTCTCAGACCAAGTCTTGTAGTCATATCTTAATTAATCAAAGGACCCTTCAAAATATTTCCTATGGAAGAACAGAGCATTCACTTATCTTTTGAAAATAATTTTGCTTTTCTTAATCTGTATGGGGAGGGGCACTTTTATTTATGAATTTGTTTGTTTTTTGATTCTTTCCCCCTGCTATAAATTGTTATAAGTCAAGTGATATAAACCTCTAGGGAACAAAAAAGGACCCCTTTTTGAGATCTTTAAAAGCTTCACTTCAGTGGGTCATTTTGGGAACTAGTGAGGTATGTTTCACCAAAATGAGTAAAGGGTTGAATTTATAAAATACCCAAACCTTTATAGTTCAAGGGAGCAGACACTAGATGTACTTGTGTACCATAGGGAAGACACAAAATCAATCAATCAATCAATCAATTTAAAAAAAGACCCTGGAGATGTATGAGTAATGTGATCCTAGGGATCCAGAATAAATTTGCTTCAAATTTGTTTTTAATTAAGCAATTATTAAGGAAGCATTTTAAGCTGTAGCATAAAGATGTATAGTGACATGAAATGATTTAACATTGAGAAAGTTTCACGTTTACTGAAGTATGATTGCATGAAGGGTGGGTTACTCTGCAAATGTGGTGACCAGGAAGTGTATTCCTGAAGCATCCGGGGGAGCCAGGGTAAATTCTAGGAGGTGACAGTAGAGAAGTGAAGGACTGGTTAGAAATATAATTATCTATAAGTTTCTCAAAAGTTATTGGTTATGCTCTACTTTTTTCCCCTTCCTAATATATTTCGCTGCTCCCAAAATTCTTCTGGACTTCCAGACTTCAAATTTGAAATAATGCACTTTTTTCTAATATTCTCATGGTCTTACTTTTTTATTTAGCTAAAAATACCTAAATTTTGTCTAATTCATATAATGTTTTTTGATACTGAATATCTACCTGACTAAAGATTATTTGTCATTCTGACTGTCTATCCTTAATATCTATCTTTCAGTCTATTCAGAAACATTCTAAGCAAATAGCAGTGTCAAATATATTACCTGAATTCTATTAAATTGTTGAGAAATCCAGTTTTGCATTTTTACTTTGGACACTTTAATGACACATGGTGTAAGCGGTGATATATCAAACTGTTTCTATTTCATATCCGCTAGTTAGATGTATTATTATATACCTCAAACAAAATAAAATATACTTCCAAGAATAGAACAGATTCCTGAGGGCCTCTCTGTAACATACATATTAATGTTAAGTGGTCTATGCCTATCATAATGCTCTTTGTTTTTTTTTAAGATTTTATTTATTTATTCGAGAGAGAAAGAGAGCACAAGCAGGGTGAAGGGCAGAGGGAGAAGCAGACTTCCCACTGAGCAGGGAGCCCAAGGTGGACTCGATGCCAGGACTGGGATCATGAACTGAGCCAAAGGCAGACACTTAACCTACTGAGCCAAAATCCATATGGACCTCCTCATTCTAGTTAATTTTGGCAGTGTTTGTCATTCTTTACTTCTATTGTCATACATAATGGCTGCCTACTTTTCTGTAGGAAGTAAATGGTGTTAATATTGATGAAGCTAAACATTTACAAATTTTCAAAATAGAGTTAAAATTAAAACAGGGAATATTTATTGCAAAGGAAACAATCCTTCAACCTGCCTTTTCAAATGACTAAACACTTTTACCTCATTTATACTCTGACTTCTCAAATACTTAGGCCGAAATAAAATGAAAATAAACTCAGAGAAAGCTTAATATATGTGAGAACATGATTAACCATTCAAACAGATCCAAAGACTTTATGAAAGTGCCTTGAACCCACCTATTTAACACTGTCCTTTGCATTATGAACTTAATTTACTGCACTAACCTCTTAACCCTCATAACCATTGTATCTTCAGACCATGCTTCTTTCCACCCTAAATGCTGCCATTTGCCTAAAGAATGACATATTTAAAATGCATCAATGAGCATCAACTCCTCACTTATATTACTCACTGTCCCTTCATAAATTTCAAGAAGAAAAATAAACTTAATTGCCAGAGCCATGTGACCTGACCAATTCTCTGTTATGCAAATTTCTCTCTGAAACATTTGCTTTATCTCAAACCTCCACAACCTTCCAAAGTTTGTCTCCTCTCTGTCTGCTTTGCTCCTTTTACAGTCAAACTGCCTAAGTTATGATTGTCCTTCAAGACCCCTTCAACAGGAGCCTGTCCTGATGACCAAAGCTGTGTGGAGTGTTGTGTTTATGTACCTGTATAGTGCATTTAGAAACGTTTACTATAGCATATATCAAATTTTACTTGATGTTTTTCTTCCCTGTTACATTTGAATCAGTAATTGTCCTTTACTGTGGACTCCTTGCAGTATAAAACATGTTGGTTTTTTATAAAGCTCACTTACCTATATAAAGATTATTAAAATTTAATCATTAAATTCTCATCAAAAGAGATTAAAAGGGAGGCTGTAGTAGTTGAATAGCAAGCAATTATGCTAAAACCCATGAAAGAATTTTAAGTATCAAAGTTCTTTTCATATATAAAGCCATTGTATATTTTAGAAAATAATTGAGGGGAAACACAACATAAGATTTTATATATATTTTCAAGATTTTATTTATTTATTTGAGAGAGAAAGAGAGAGAGAGAGCAGGAACAGAGGGGAGGGGAAGAGGGAAAAGGACAATCAGGATCCCTGTTAAGCAAGGAGCCCTACTTGGTGCTCCATCCTATGACACTGGGATCATGACCTAAGCCAAAGGCAGATGCTTAACTGAGCCACCCAGGCGCCCCACAACATAAGATTTTGACTAGGTGTTTGCTGAAAATATATTTTGGGACAGGTTTTCTGTTAATTTATTAATATATACACAGTTACTTTCTTTTTTTTAAGATTTTATTTATTTGACAGAGAGAGACACAGCAAGACAGGGAACACAAGCAGGGGGAGTGGGAGAGGGAGAAGCAGGCTTCCCGCGGAGCAGGGAGCCCGATGCAGGGCTTGATCCCAGGACCCTGGGATCAGGACCTGAGCTGAAGGCAGACGCTTAATGAGTGAGCCACCCAGGCGCCCCCACAGTTACTTTCAATCACTAAAACAACCCCATAGTTTATATATTAATATCTTTGTTTCTCACCAGAAAACAAAATTAAGATAGCAAGTAATTTGCTAAATCTTAGTTTGCCTCAAGTATATCTAAAATTTAATTCTAAAAGTGAATCAACCAGGGCACCTGGGTCGCTCAGTTGGTTAAGCAACTGCCTTTGGCTCAGGTCATGATCCTGGAGTCCCGGGATCGAGTCCCCTATCGGGCTCCTTGCTCAGCAGGAAGTCTGCTTCTCCCTCTGACCCTCCCCCCCTCATGTGTTCTCTCTCTCTCACTCTCTCTCTCAAATAAATAAATAAAATCTTAAAAAAATAAAAGTAAATCAACCTATTCTACTAACTCCGTGTTGTGTGTGTGTGTATGTGTGTGTGTGTAGGTACACATGTGCATGTATTTTTCAGACATCTTAAGAAATTAAAAAAATACGAGTTTTCCATTACTGGAATATATTTTCCATTGTGATATCTCTAGTAACTTATTCTAAGAAGGAACTAGGGAAGAAGAGTACCCTATTTTTCATCTGTAAATAGTTAATATATATGAAAATAAGCTATTTCATGTCTGCTCACATATGCTCCATTGGGATTAATACTTATGAATTATATAAGATAGATTTTTCTTTGGATTTATGATAAAAATTATGCCAAATCTGAAGTATCCTTCTTCACTGAACTGTGATGTGGAGGATCATCTAACTGACCATGGCATATGGAGTGTGAAGTAATTTATTCCACTATAAAAATTGCTAAAAGTAGGAAATAAAAACATAAAAATAATAATTCAAGGAAATATTGGATTTTTTCTGTTTTTTTTTTTTTTTTTTACAGATTCTATCTTTCCATTTATGATAAAAAAGCCAAGGTTTAGGTGAAATTTTCACTTACATACAGTATAAATAATTGAAGTGAAAGAATTTGACAGGGTGTTTTATACATCAATCTCTTCTTTGGTATCTATTTAAGAAAGCATTTAACACAAAGACAACTCATTGCATAATTTGTTAATTTAAAATCTGAACAGGTTTTATCTTGTTCACAAATGACAGAAGAAACATAGAAAATAACGATTTAAAATAATTTTCAAGTTTAATATGTAAGATTATATGTATATATAGTGAAACTGACCAATAAGACATAATGCAGTCTAGATCCACACATATACTATATAATCACTGATAGGAGCAATTCTCTGAGCAATGGATCTCATTCCTATTCCTTTCATTTTGTGACTCCACCATTCACTATAAAGCCTTTGAGCTCCTGGGTTCCTGACTTTATTTAGGATACTTCCTTTTCATCCATCCAGCCAGCTAGCCAAAAAATAGCTTGTGACAACCTGCCTGGACAGCCTCAGTCTGCATAAGAAAATGGTACTACTATTCACATCCTCTCAGCTTGAACTGAGTCATATGGATACATCCAACTTCAGAGGAGGCCTGGGAAATGTGATCCTATGTACCTATGTGTCTAAGAATTGTTTTCATTAAAACTTGCTAAAGTTAGTCACCTTAACCAAGACATGGAGACAACGTAAGTGTCCACTGACACACCTAAGTGGATAAAGAATATTGGTACACACACACACACACACACACATGCACAATGAAGTGGTATTCAGTTATAAAAATTGTGACAACATGGATGGACTATGAAGACATACAAGTGAAATAAGTCAGACAGAGAATGACAAATACTATATGATTTCACTCATATGTGTAATCTAAAAGCATGAATGCATATAAATAGAAGTAGATAGTGGTTTCCAAGGACTGAATAACTGGGAAAATGAGAAGATATTGGTCAAACAATACAAACTTTCAGTTTTAAGATGAGTACATTTTGAGGATCTAATGTGCAACATAATGACTATAATTAAAACTCTGCATTGTATACTCAAAAGTTGCTGTAAGGGTACAGCTTTAATGTTCTCAGCATAACAATGACAACAACAAAATGACAGTTATGTGAGTTGAAGGATGTGTTAACTAACTGTACTGTGGTAAATATTTAGCAATATATATATATACCAAATCACTAATTTATACACCTTAATATTACACAATATTATATGTCAATTGTATACAATTTTTAAAAATCTTCTACAAAGGTTGTAAGCAATAAACATTTTGGTTACTATGGTTACTTTCCAAAAATAAAGAAAAAAGTTCAACATAATCAAATTGTCTTAAATACATCACAATAATATTCCAAAAGTTTATACTAAAATTCATTGCCTTCTCCTTGAAGGATTTATACTCATCACCAGGACTCTCCTCTTTCACCCACTCTGCTTCCACACTGTCTACGGACAAATACATTCTAATGTCTTTTAGCGGGAAATGTTTGTTCTATTGTATTGGACCTTTATCTATTTTTCTTATTTTCCATGATTATTCTCCTCCTTCTTTACCTCTCTTTCCCAGTTGGGAGGCCCCAAGGCATATATTCCCCTGATTTCATGGGTTTGGGTAGTGGCAGAATGGACAGAAAACCAAATTGCAAGAGCAATGTATTTTCCTGTCCAACCACTATGGGCTCTGAAGACTGCCTAGTCTCTACTAGAGGAAATGAGTTAAAAACAAATAAATAAATAGATAGATGATGATAGATAGATGATAGATAGATAAATTGATGATAGATAGATAATAGATAAATAATAGATAGATAATAGATAGATAAAGGAAATGAGTTCTGTCAAAGGCTCTGTTGACATGGCTTCCTTTTGCAGGTAATGTACCCTTTCTCTCCTCATAGTATGTCTCACACAATAAGTCTGTTTGTCTCTCCATTGTCTCTCTATCTACAATTATATCTATATAAAAATCCATCCATCATCTAATCTATCTTCTTCTTTATCATCATCATCATCATCACCAGTTTATAATGTTCTAAGTTTCATGGTTTGATGTATTTTATTGATATATTTGACTACCTTGAAAACAGAATGTTTAATGTTTGTATCATTCTTTGGCCTAAAACAAGACAATCTCTGTGAATGTTCCAAGAATTTAAAATAATGATTAGAACACAAAAATATTAATTCAAAGTGATATGTGCACCCTGATGTTTATAAAACAGTCTTTTTGTGTTCTTTGGGTAAAGACCTAATAGTGCAATTGCTGGATTGTAGGGTACTTTATGGCTACATTATCAACAATA
This sequence comes from Callorhinus ursinus, assembly GCF_003265705.2. NCBI lineage: Eukaryota > Metazoa > Chordata > Mammalia > Carnivora > Otariidae > Callorhinus > Callorhinus ursinus. The sequence continues at coordinate 916,764 of NW_027397167.1, forward strand.
GACAAATTATGGAAACAGCCCAAGTGTCCATTGACGAATGGATAAAGAAGAAATATATATTTAGCAATATATATATTTAACAATATTTATCTTTAACAATATATATTTAGGGAGAGAGAAGATGAGTATTAGTCAACCATAAAAAAGAATGAAATCTTGCCATTTGCAAAGACATAGATGGAGCTGAAGAGTTTTATGCCAAGTTAAATAAGTCAGAGAAAGAAAAATACCATATCATTTCATTCATATGTGGAATTTAAGAAACTAAATGAGTGAAGGGGAAAAAGAGAGAGAGAGAGAGGCAAACCAAGAATAGACTCTAGAGAACAAACTGATGGTTATCAGAAGGGAGGTTTTTCGGGGGATGGGTTAAATAGGTGATGGGGATTAAGGAGTGCACTTGTTGTGATGAGCCCCAGTTGTTGTATGGAAGTGTTGAATCACTAAATTGTACACCTGAAACTAATATTACACTGTATATTACCTGAAATATAAATAAAAACTAAAAAAATAATTATTAGTATAAAATAAAATGATAGTGTAAAATAATGATCTATTCTACATTACTATTTTCTTCAATTTGTTTTTTTAAGATTTTATTTATTCATTTGAGAGAGAGAGCATGAATGGCAGAGAGGGCCAAGTGAGAGGGAGAAGCAGACTCCATGCTGAGCAGGGAGCCCCATGTGGGGCTCAATCCCAGGACCCCAGGATCATGACCTGAGCTGAAGGCAGACACTTAACTGACTGAGCTACCCAGGTGCCCTTGATTGTAGCTGTTTTGAAATTAATTTTAATGATGAAATAGTGATCATTACTCATTTTATTACCTTTCACATTGGATTTCATTTCATATATTAAAATTATAACATGAATTTACATATTGCAAAATGATATCAATATGTGTTTGTTTCTCCTGCTTAGCTTCGATTTAACTTATCTCAATCTGTAGAAAAACACATCAAAATGTAGTGGCTTAAGACAACCACAGTATTGCTCATAATTTGGGGGTCAGGTAAATGGAACAAATTCAGCTGGGTCAGACTCATCTATCTTTCATGTGGTGTTGGCTAGGAAAATAGAATAGACTGGAAAATCTGAGATGAATTCACTCAAATGTCTCATGCCTCTGATAGGATGGCTTTTATAAGTAGTAAAAAATGGGAAATGACCAGAATTCACTTTCTATGACCAAAAGAGTATCTGAAATTCTTTTTCTTAAAGATTTTATTTATTTGAGAGAGAGAGAGAATGAGAGAGAGCACGAGAGGGAAGAGGGTCAGAGGGATAAGCAGAATCCCCGCTGAGCAAGGAGCCCGATGTGGGACTCCATCCCAGGACTCCAGGATCATGACCTGAGCTGAAGGCAATTGCTTAACCAACTGAGCCACCCAGGCACCTATATCTGAAATTCTTAATGTGCTGATTCATGTCTCAAATAATAAATATGGAACATGCCACGCTACCTAAAGGCTAGACATAACTAGCAAAGCTTTATTTCTGCCACATTCTATTGGTCAAGGCAAGACAAAAGATTCAGAATGAAAGGAAAATCAACTCCAGCACTTGATGAAGAAGCAGCATGTATATATGGGGATGGGAAGAATTGTTGGTAGCTTTCTTTGCAGACACCCTGGGATCCACTGGAGCCTTTCTTCTGCTAAAAAAAAAAAAAAAAAATAGAGACTGTCAGAGTGGATCAAAAAACAAAACCTAACTTGTTTACAAGGAACTCATTTAAAAAAATATTTATTTTTTTGACAGGGAGAGGCAGAGAGCACAAGCAGGAGGAGTGGCAGGCAGAGGGAGAGAGAGAGAAACAGACTCCCCGCTGAGCAGGGAGCCTGATGTGGGGTTCGATCCTAGCACCTTGGGATCATGACCTGAGCCAAAGGCAGATGCTCAACTGACTGATCCACCCAGGTGCCCAGGAACTCATTTTTTAAATAAAAAGACACATATAGACTAAAAATAAGGGATGAATATATGTACATCTATATATATATAATATTTAAATAATGAAAGGAAATCTTTATTAGTAGATTTATTAATTCCAAGCCAAGCCACCAAGCCAACTTCAGAACAAGAAAAATTAACAAGGATAAAATGGGGCATAATGGTAAAGGGTTGTCTCTTTAATGTGTATATATGCCTGACAGCAAAGTGCCAAAATATGTGAAAGCAAAAATTTATAGAATTGGAAAAATCTATAGAATTTATAGAATTGTAGTTGTAGACTTCAACAGCTTTCTGTCAATGATGATATACCCAGCAGACAGAAAATCAGTAGGATCATAGTTCAACTAAATAGCACCATCAATCAATTGGATATAACTGTCATCTACAGACTACTTTATCCAACAACAGCAGATTACACATGCTTCTCAAGCTCACATGGAACATTTACCAAAATGGACCACATTGAAAGTTGGAAAACCCTTAAATATTTAGATGGTAAACAATACAGTTTTAATAACACATGGGTCAAAGAAATCTTAATAGAATTTGAAAAATATTTTCAACTAACACATGATGATAGGAATTTGTCTGTATTCGCACATAAAACATAAAATCAAACCCACAACCAGTACTCTTCATGTGGTGAAGAGGGAAATCATTAAACAATATAAATATGTATATATAGTACAGACCCTATTTCTACAGCTAAATACAAATCCTTGGTTAATTCTGACTGCCCTCTTTAACCACATATTTCAAGTTCTGTTTATTATCTGACAACATTTTAGCTGGCTAAGATTGTAAGATAATTCTAATCTTCATTTCTTTTGGATGTGAATCTTTTTTTTTTTAAGATTCACAAATGTCTTTTTTATTTTTAATTTTTTCTTTTTAACATTTTAGGACCACCGATCAAGGAAAAATTAACAGTGCTCCACAAAATGTTCTGGATCCTAAACATATTAATCCTTGTCCCTGGGGTAGCAGCAATATACTTTACCTCTGACAATTTACATTAATTAATACAAGCAGTATAGTAACTCTATTTTCAACCTTCTGTTTTAGCAGTGTAAGAAGCACTAAATGACTATGTAGAGTTTCAGTTCCAATCAGTTAGATCCAGTGCTTTGATCTGTGTAACTGAGTATTTATTTCTTCCTTAAACATTAAGACTGAACACCTCAATGACCCAAAGTCCCAGGGACAGAATTCAATGCATATTTAAGTGGGTTTATTTGTGTAGTAATAAAAACAGTCACTTTTACTTCTCTTATTTGGTAAGGGAAAACAGCATGAGGAGACACTAAATATTATAGCCTGTAGAAAAATATTTTGTAGAATGCTTTTCCCAGTTGGCACTATAACTGAGATTTCACCAGGCATTTCCACTCTTGTGTCCAGACAGATATTTCTGGGTGATGGGGTATGCCATAAAAACAAACAAACAAACAAACAGTGGCTTTCATGGGAATGAGTCCATTGATAATTTTCCTCTTCATAAATAATAAACAAACAAATAATAAATAAATAAATAAATAAATAAATAAATAAATAAATAAAAAGTGTGCTGCCCAGCAACCATATATTATAGAATTCTATGGTAAGGTACTATTTATGCCCATGAATGATAAATTAAACAGGTTCTTGAAAGGAGCTATTGTATAGGAAGGCAAATATACAGGCTATCACATAAAAAGGCTAAAACATGTGCCCATACGTTAGAGAAAAATTTGTTGCCTCTCATAAAATTGAAGAATCTAATATAATTATCTTGCCCCAGGTGGCTGGCTCATTTCCTCAGTGAATATTAACATATCAGTGGCATGCCTTGATTTACCTTATTGGGAGATTGTATATAAACCAAATCAGCCTTAGTGTATCCAAGTTTATTTAGTTGAGCTCATGTATTGACTCCATTCAAGCCCCTATGGTCACTATGAAAAAGGGTTGATAAAGTAAGGGCCAGAGTGTCTGGAGAAAGAGATGGGCATATCTCAGGAAGAGTAAATATTTCCACTACATTATCAGGGCTTTCTGTGAAGTTATGCTATCCAGAAGTGAGCACTTACAGCACAAGGATATATTCACAATGTCCCTATCCCTGAAATGTCACCATTTTTAATATTGCTTTTCCCCAAATCCCTGACTAGCCATGTAGCCATTACCAACAATAATGATGTTATACTAATCCATGTTGTGGCTCATTTAGTCCATTTTCCCTGCCCTAGACTTCCACAACCATTCAGTGTATTCTCTTAAACGGTGTTGGTCATCACAAAGTTTCCCTGTACTCACATAATCTCAGAACCCAAAACTTGGTCATCCCTTAAGGAGCTGTGAAGAATCTCTCAACTTGTTCTGAACCCTTACACTTCATAGAGGCAACATCATAGTTATTCTTCTCATCCTGGATTTTTTCAATGATCACAAATCTGCAACCTTTTATCCATAATACCCACCACCACTCCACCTGAATAATGAGCAACTCCCATCTCTACAGGCAAAAAGATATGCTCAGTCTCTGGTCAGTGTTTCCAGTTTTTATATGAGTTTGAAGGGCAAGATCCAATCCTTTACAGTCTTTTTTTTTTTCTCTAAAGAACACATGCTTATGCACTGATGAGAGTAAACCAGCAGAGAGGAAAATGGAAAGAGGAGATGGTGAGAGGAGATGAGTCCTGTGCATAAGGAGAGGAGTGAGTTTGGGGAAGAACAGTGTCATTTCATGTACCGTCACAGGAAACAAGACTAATTATATGCATCAATAGTGGGGGAGACTGATATAGTTAGTAGTAGGGTAATTTCAGTTCTGATTGTGTTTTCTTTTTTTTTATGTTATGTTAATCACCACACATTACATCATTAGTTTTTGATGTAGTGTTCCATGATTCATTGTTTGCATATAACACCCAGTGCTCCATTCAGTATGTGCCCTCTTTAATACCCATCACCAGGCTAACACATGCCCCCACTCCGTCCCCTCCAGAACCCTCAGTTTGTTTCTCAGAGTCCTTAGTCTCTCATGGTTTGTCTGATTGTGTTTTCTTAATACATTTATTTTCTTTTTCTATCTGAGTTCAGGAATATGAAAGTGTGTTGGGGTTTGGCAGAGAAGAAGAGGTATGTGTTATTAGTTTGGTATAATCCTGCAGAAAATATGGCCAAATTATGATATTGCAGAGGAACCAACTTAAAATATGTGTTCATAAATTGGAAGTGAGATTTGTCAGCATGGTTCTGCCATTTCTCCGGCTGTGTTTAATTTCTTTGAATGAATTTTTGTGAGTTTTATAACAGTTTGAGAGTGGAGTTTATCTGGTTTGCAGTTTTGGCCAGTTAAAAGCAGAGTACCACAACACAAGAGAGGGAGACATAGATATTTTGATAAAAGACAGTAACAACCAAAATATTTGTGTCTATCAATTATTCCATCATCAATGTAAAACAGTGTAATTAATTTCTTCAGTTTTGTATTTCATCATATTTGCCATCTCTCTCTCTCTCTCACACACACACATATACATATATATAGATAAATGTATACTAATATATATATGAGATATAATGTATACTGATATATATGAGATACTGATATTTATTTAGTAATATCTTGCTAAATAACATTCTTCCATCTTTTACTAGGATAAATGCCCCATTTTAAATAAAAGCAAGAGTTAAAAATTACTTTTAATGCACACTTCTTTGAGTTACAAATCTGTGGATTGAATGAGAAAAGAGATCCTAAAATATATTGTGCCTTTTCTGCAGCAGGTACTTGTAAACCTTTGACATATATCCCCCATTTATTTCTTATAATCTCCATTAGAACAACTTTAAAGACTTCACAACAATGTAGAATTTTAAGTAATTTTCCCCAGTCCTCTTTCTAATCAATGGTCCCTGCCAGGCTTTTCTTAGTATAAATGCTCATTTTATTGCACTGTATCTAAGAGTTAGCTTGCCACTTCAGTAGGACACCTGACCAGATTAATGTGTTCATAGATCAACAGTCTTATACCTCTACAAACAGAACAAAGTGTTTTAACAAAGCATAATTTCATTTATTCACTACCACCAGTAATTCCCTCTGCATCTCAGTAGACAGTAGATAAGAAACTGTCCCTATACTAGTTCTGTTATTATTTATCTGAGCACTTATAATTCCTGCATCTCTTTGATGATTTTATTTATTCATTTGAGAGAGATGGAGGGAGAGAGAGAGAGAATGAGTGGGGGGAGGGGCAGTGGGAGAGGGAGAAGCAGACTTTCTGCTAAGCAGGGAGCTGGACAAGGGGCTCGATCCCAGGACCCTGAGATCATGACCTGAGTCAAAGGCAGATGCTTAACCTACTAAGTCACTTAGTCACTGCATCTCTTTAATCCTTAGTTCTCTAATTTACCAAAGTTCAGAAAGCATTATCTGGCATCTCTTATAGCTCTCAAATACTGTTCTAGAATAATCAAATGCATTGCTCTTCAGTCTAATTCTGGTCGGCAAAATGCAACTGCACTGATTGGGTTGATTGCTTTGTTCTATCTAGGTCCAGAACTGAGTGCATCTCCAAATAAGCAAAGTCAAGTGGATTGCCTAAGATTTTGGCTCTTGTGGACTTGGACATTAGGGATCAATTACAGGAGAAAGAGGAATATCTGAGGTTGATGATGTAAAGTCTTGCATATATAATATAGCAACTCATCTTTCTGTCTTCCAACAGTAGAACTTGAGAGAATTAGGTGTGAAATGTCTTAGTCTGCTTTCACTGGACAAAGTAATAGGAAAGGAAGATGTTGTAATTAATTATTACATGTGAAATGGGAAAAAAATGTTTCACTAGGGGGTTTAAGTTATTTTCTAATTCCAACAAGTTCTGGGCAACAGGACTCTAAATGTGGCTGGCTATTGGTTTTATATTAAAGAGATTGATGAGCAGTAGGAGAAGTGAGAGACAGATGTTACAAATTGTCCTTAGTAATTTCCCTCTTATAAATTTTAGCAGATAAAGAAAAGTCCCTCACTGTCAGAGAATTTTGATCTGATGCAGAGCTTAGTGATCAGTAATGTGATCTTGTGGCATAGCCTGAGAGACCATGTCAGCAAAGTTTGCTGCTTAAACATTTTTAATGGTTCAGTGGACTGTTAACAGGCACTAGTGTCAATATAAAAATATCCTCTGCCAAAATACAAACTCAAGAACTTCAGACAAGGTGAATCATAGTAATACTATTGAATCAAGTTGATTTGTGTTATCTATACCTAGGGAAGTATTTTGGAGATGTGGCTTTTCTCTCTTAGGGAAATATTTTTTGCTGTGTAGAGAAAAGGAAGTTTGATAACAAACTGGAAAAGCCAAGAGTAAACTTAAAATGTAAAGAGAGAGAGAAAGAGGGAGAGAGGGAGATATAACATGGCCCTGTTATAATTATACAGTATGTAGCCCTGGAGTGGTGTGTGTGACCTTAATTAAGTCACTTAATTTCTCTGGACCTCAAGCTTCTCAATAGTTAATATATGAAATGGACAAAGGAGATAGGCACCTAGTGAGGAGTGACTATGTGTCAAACACAGAGAACTCAATTCCATCTTTGCAGACATCCTATAACATTGATGGGATTGAGTTAACTGAGGCTCAGACTAACAATTTGCTTATTGGTCTTGGGCTGATTGTCTTTAAGACTTTTAAAGTGTGTTTGACGTGTAAATTTTGCAAAGTGATTTAGGATCTGGGATAGGCACATTTACATATAAAAGTCCATAAGTTGAGGATTTATTTTTCCTTTTAACTATATAAATGTCAGCAATGTGCTTCTTAAGATGATCATGGGAGACATATGGTAAACCCAATTTGTAGCTACAGGAACAATACTCTCCAAGCCATAATGTAAACAAGGGGGTGGTGTTTCATATGATTGCAATGAATTAAATATGCCCCCATACCCAGGAAAGAAATCTGTCAGGTATCAATGGAAATAGACCCTGAATTCTAGCTTCTATGTGCCATGTCCTAAAGTCTTTAAGTCTCAGATGTACAGAATCCTGAAATAACTATTGGTTTCCATTGCCTGACAAGATGCCAGTTTTCAGTTAGGAAAAAATAAATAAATAACTTGTAGCGATCATTAAAGAACCTTTATAACATTCTAAACTCTAATTGATGCAGCAGAGAATCAAAATGCATACATGTCTCCTTACAAATTGACCATCTGGTGGAGTACATAAACATCCTGCTGTATCGGTTCAGTACTTGTTATCAGAAACACACCTCCAGGTTGATGCATTTCTTCCCCTCAGTTTCAACTAAACAAAGAAAGGAGGAAAGTACCCCAAAGGCTATTTTCTCCTAATTTTCAGGCCCCATGTGCTAAAGACTGATTTTTGAAGTGACCTGGCCACCATTCAAGAGTATGAACTATTATATTAATGGAGTTCTATATTAATTGAGTTCCATTTTTTAAGATTTTATTTATTTATTTGAGAGAGAGAGAATGAGAGATAGAGAGCATGAGAGGGAAGAGGGTCAGAGGAAGAAGCAGACTCCCTGCTGAGCAGGGAGCCTGATGTGGGACTCGATCCCAGGACTCCAGGATCATGACCTGAGCCAAAGGCAGTCGCTTAACCAACTGAGCCACCCAGGCGCCCCTATATTAATTGAGTTCTAATTAATGAACCAATACTTTGGTTCATTTCATCAGACAAACAAAATGTTGAGAGGCATTATGAAGTAGTTGTAGTATGAGGCCATGGAGAAAGAATGATAATCAAGTACAACATCATCCCCAAAGGGGTGATCAACTGTCCTGATTTGCCCAGGCTTTAAGAATTTCTTTTAACATCAGGACAATTCCCGGTATAAAGGGAGAAGCTCAAAAGTCAGGTGAGGGAAATGGACATGGACAAATTATGGAATATGCAACCACTTTACTGATGTTTCTGTATCAGCACCCTGTTGAAGATCATAACGGTTTAGAATAGTGTTTGCTAGGCATCCTACACTCACAACCACAGTCTATCCCGAGGGGTGTGCATTTATCATTGAATTAAATTGTTACAAGAAGAAGCATCAACATTAAATGTGTAGAGTCTAACCCCTCTGAATAACTTTAATACCACCACATAGAAATGCTGCCATATTCTACTTCTGAGAATGTTTTGTTTCCTTCATCACTAGTCTCCTACAGGTACTCTTTGCAAATCTCCAATCACCCAGAGTACATTGCATTACTTCTAGAAATGTAGATAAAATCATGCCACTCTCACTGACTTCTCACATCACTCAGAACAAAATCCAAGTCCTTATCACGGTCTGGTATTTCCTGTAAATTTGCCCTAATACCATGTGCTTCAAAAACCCTGGTGTCATCACTATTGTCCTGAAAAACTAAATAGGTTTCACTATTTATCTGCTGTTCACTCAAGTTTAAATTTTTTTAACCAGATCTGTGTGAATGTTGCCTCTACAGAGTGTTTTTTTTTTTTAGTGCTTTTATCCACCTGTCTCTTCAGTCATTTATACTACTTTATTTTTCTTTATAGTACTAATCACTGTATAACATTAGATTGCAAGTAAGAGTTTGTTGTTCTATTGTCCATACCACTTACTAAATTTAACTACATGATTGCAGAATTGTGCATATTTTAATCATCAAAAAACCTCAGTACTTAACAGCACTGCCATACAGTAAAAAATTGGTTAACATTGTTGGAGATAAAGAATGTTTTATAATTATGGTGGCTGCATTTTTTATATTTATACATTGGTCTTTATTTTTAGAAAGTTATAAAAAGCAAAGGACATCTATGATTCCATCTAACACCCATGTCCAACGATAACGTGCACCTCTTATGTTCCTATGTGCATTTTATTTGTAGCATGTGTCAACTAAATAACTATAAAAATGTGTTCCCATTTCTTTATTACAAGTTCTTTTTCACAGTTTTACTCATTTTTACCAAAATTACATGAATTAACATTTGACTTAAGGTCATAAGATGTGAATAATTACAACAAACTATTAATTGTTTTTTTCTTTACTGTTGAAAAATCAATAACCCAATATTACCGAAGTCTTGGATGTAACAGGGCATCAGGGTCTCCCTCAGACAGAGGAGCTCACAGAGAATATAAATTCCCCTCCCACACCAAATTTAGATAAAGGAAGAAATAAAACATATTGGAAGTATAAGAAGTACCACAATCACAGTTTATGCATATTTGGGAGAGTGAATGAAGAAAAGAACAAACTGCCAGAATTGAATTGACAAAGAGAAAAAGAAAAGCTATAAAATGTTGAGTCACACATAAAAATTCTAAAGGAAGGGAGTGGACATTACAAACTAGAAAAATTTTCCAGAAAGGAAATGGCTTTTTTGGATTGTTTTAAGTAATTAATACAGGATATTAATATTGCCACTCTTCTTAAGCCCAAAGAGGGTAAGTAGAAACGTTTAAGCTACAATTTCAAGAATATTTTCCCGCTTATACCTGCTTTTCTAGAACAGCTTTTCAATTGATTGACTATGCTGCCATCTACTGTATAGAAACTAAAGTACAGAAAAAGGAAATAAGTATCCTCTCCAATATTTGACCTAGTCCAAAATTTGGAATTAAGCCAGCTCTTTTATAAAAGAGTAATAATTATTCAAGAAAAGAAAATTAGGCATGGAAATCTGTGCATTTGACTTTGGGCTCTGTAGAGTTTAAGAAAATGGAAACATCATGACAGAAGAGAGGATATTCAAATAATACTTTACAAAGTCTGCAATACCTTTATAGTTCAAGGATAGTGATTTTGGGTGGTGAACACATTTTTAGAGAAGGCACAGAAGTGAAAAAGTATATTAGAGGTAGAGTATGAGCATTTTCCTGGCTGCAGTAGTGCCATTTGGGGATGAAAGACTAGAAATTAAAGATGTAGAAAAGGACTAGGTAATAGAAGACTTAGAATTTAGCATATGCAAAGTTTTTGAGTCACAAAATCCAGTTACTACTGTAATTTGCTGTGTTAAATTGACAGACACTGGGAAATACAGAGATTCCTGTGACATTTTGTAAATTCTGAGAGATGTGCATAGCCAAGAGTTATAGAGAGAATAATGTTTTAGTTACCTTGTTTAATTTTGTTGGCTATAATACTAGGCTTTATACTTAGGATCACTTGTTGTAGTGCTTACCAAAGGAAATTGGGAGGGGAACATTCAATTCAGATATTAAACTTGATTCTATGAAAGCTTCAGTATTAAAAAAAAGGCAATTCATTCTAAACAAACATTCATAAAATAAAATAAAAGTTCCTTTTTGTGCTCTGGTTTTATTTAATTTTTGTTCTGTGCTTTATGTCTTTATTGTTCTTTCAAAGGAGTTAAAGAAGTACAATTTCATGGAGAAATGGAATCAGACTTTGGATGATTTCATTTTGTTGGGGTTGTTTCCCTCAAATCAAGCTAGCCTGCTTCTTTTGTTCCATATCATCTTCATATTCGTTCTTGCCTCAGTGGGTAAGTCAGTCATGACTCACCTCATACGCTTAGATCCCCGGCTCCACACACCAATGTACATTCTCCTCAGCCAGCTCTCCATCATGGACCTCATGTATATCTCCACCACTGTCCCAAAGATGGCCTTCAACTTCCTGTCTGGCCAGAAAGGGATCTCCTTCCTTGGATGTGGGGTGCAAAGCTTCTTCTTCCTGACCATGGCATGTTCTGAAGGCTTACTCCTGTCCTCCATGGCCTATGGCCGTTATGTGGCCATCTGCCACCCCCTTCATTATCCCATCTGCATGAATATGATGATGTGTGTGAAAATGATCGTAGGATCTTGGATTTTGGGGTCTATCAACTCCTTGGCACACACTGTCTGTGCCCTCCATATTCCTTACAACCAGTCCAGGGCCAATGATCACTTTTGTGATGTGCCAGCCATGTTGCCATTGACCTGTATAGACACCTGGGTCTACGAAGACATGGTTTGTGTGAGTACAAGTCTCTTTCTCCTCTTTCCTTTCCTTTGAATTACCGCTTCCTATGGACAGGTTCTTTTTGCTGTTTACCACATGCGCTCAAAAGGGGGAAGAAAAAAGGCCTTCACCATCTGTTCAACACATTTAACTGTAGTGACATTTTACTATGCACCTTTTGTCTACACCTACCTTCGGCCCAGGAATCTCCGTTCATCAGCAGAAGATAAGATTCTGGCAGTCTTCTACACCATCCTCACCCCCATGCTCAATCCCATTATCTAAGCCTGAGGAATAAGGAAGTCCTGGGGGCCATGACAAGAGAGTTTGGGATAGTCTCTGCCAAGAAAGAATAATCATGGCTGTCTTTTCTCTTATTTTCCTTTTCTAGGTTAATTAGAACACCCTAGAGCAGCACTATCTAATAGAAATATAATGTGAGCTATAAGTAATTTAAACATTTGTAGTAGCCATGTTTGACACGTGAAATTGATTTAAGTAATATATTGATTAAATTTGAAACATTAAAATTAATACTGAAATTAACAATGGTATTAATGATATATAATATATTTGTGCATATTTCTACTTATATGGGCATGGTGTGATTTTTGTATTTAATCAACATAAAATTATTAATGAGATCTTTTACTTCATTTTCATTTTAAATCTTCATAATCTCGTGTGTATTTTGTAATTAGGACACATTGCAATTTTGACCAAATGCATCTTAAGTGCCCAATAGCCAGATGGGGCCAATGGTTACTATGTTAGCACAAACTTAGACATCCAATAAAATATATTTTTTAAGATTTTATTTATTTATTTGACAGAGAGAAACACAGCGAGAGAGGGAACACAAGCAGAGGGAGTGGGAGAGGGAGAAGCAGGCTCCCTGCTGAGCAGGGAGCCCGATGCAGGGCTCGATTCCAGGACCCTGGGATCATGACCTGAGCCGAAGGCAGACGCTTAACAACTGAGTCACCCAGGTGCCCCCAATAAAATGTTTTTAAAAGTATATATGGTATATAAAAATATATTTGTGATGTATAAAATATGGGTAGTAGGATGTGAAGTAACGAGCAAGACAAGCATGACAATGTGATGTTTATAAATTAGCTTACCTGCTGTCTTCCTTCATCTTAATTATAATTGACATCTAAAATTCATCTCATCCTAGCATCCTTTTATAAAACTTTTTGAGGGGACTTATTTTATATAGAATTATTAAAATTTTCAATAAAAATACTGAGATTAAATGATCAGCATAGAAATATGAGAAAATTTGATAATTTATTGTACATTCAAATAAAAATGTATATATATTTATTATTATTTTATTATGTTCAGCTAGCAAAAATGTATATATTTAAATGAACTTAATAAGTTGTTTGTACTTAAAGAAATTACTTACTTAGAGTCATGGAGACAAAAAATAGGTAGTTACAGTATGAACCATGTTAAGTGAAATGAGAAGCTTAAGGTCTTTGCTACCACATATAAAATATAAATATGACCTTGCACAGACTGAAATTATATGCTAATATTGCATTAACTTATATTTCACAAATATTTTATTACTGTTATTTTACTAATACACTTAAGTTACCTCAAGCCTGTTCCTAAAGAGGGTTATGTAGGAGTATTAATTTTTGTAGAAAAAAGTTAATTTTTAGGAGTTCACCCCCCAACTTTTGATTCATAGCCAACTTCAATCTCCCAATATCTTCCTCTGGCTTTTTAAAATTTCTTCCTAAGTATTGCCATGACTTGAGTCTTTTTCAAATATAAAATGTATCCTTACACATTGTTACCCAAGTTATTTTCCTAAAATGTAAATATGATGCTATCATTCCATAATGTTTGATTTCCTATTGGATTCACAAAAATCACAAATCTTATATTCATATTCAAGAGCTTCTAAAATGTACTTTATGTCCTTTTTACCTGTTTCTACAACTCAATCCACAAACTTAACGCCATGGTCACTTTTGACTACATTAGAAGTAAAATAACCAGTTATTTTACCAGCAAAATGGATTTATTCAAGAATAACAGAGCAATTGCAATTGCTATGGTAAAGCATAGACAAGTCGGGAGATCAAAGGAGAGAGATGATACTTAATGATGAGACAAGGAGGAAGATGGGAGGGCCTTCTTTAAATCAGAGCCCTTTGAAGGAAAGTGACTGTGTAGGGTGGCGATGGCTTCTCATTGGTTGAGTTACAGCATACTCTTATATGCTGGGTTTGTTGCCATGCAAGGGAAAATAGGAGTTGCTCTGAGGCAGGAAGGGTGTGCCCATGCCTCAAGGTCTAGTTGTTGGCTATAATATTCTAGGACAATGACAGTGTGATGATTTTGGATGAGTACTCCAAGGGCATTCCCTTCCTTCACACATAGAAGGAGGAAAAGGGGAAGTTGATCATTAGGAAATCTAAGGGCAAAAGTTTTATTAGGCTTTTCTTTAAAGTTTCAAGAGCTAGGTCATCCTGATCTTTCCAAATAATAGGGTCCAGTTTGCAACTTTTTAGTAAAGCATATAGAAATTGGGCCATAAAAATGAAGTTTGAAATCCAATTTTGACAGTAATCAGCTAGCCTGAGAATACCTCATAATTGGCACTTAGCTTGGGGTTGGGGGAAGTTTAGGATGCTATGAAACCTATCTGAATCTAAATATGCTCCCATTCCTGAGATCAGATGCCCTTGAACCTTGAAACATTGAAACTTGGTTTCAGAAAACTGTTTTTTTTTTCCTGTATCCCTACAGACTTTGTCCCTTTAAGTTTAAAAGTTGTAACAAGTTGGTGCTATCTTTCTATGAAAAGACCTGAGAAGGGGAGCAGGAAAGCAAATCATCTGTGTATTCCAACAAAGTAGAGCCTGCAGAAAACTTTGTATCATCAAAATCAACCTTTAATGTTTGTGAAAAGTGGGAATGACTCTATGTGAAATCCTGGGGCATTACTATCCAGGTGTATTTCTATGCCTACAAGTGAAAGCAAACAAATATTGGCTATTCTCATCAACTGGAATACTAAAAAATACACTACATAGGTTAATCACAGTGGAAAAAAATGCTTTTAGTGAGAATGGATGTCAGCAGTGTCTGGGGGTTAGGATCAAAAAGGTGCTGAAAGTTAAATTACTTATTGCTCTGAGGTCCTAATAAAGCTCTATCCTCAATCATTGGGTTTTATCAGAGATAAAATAGGGGTATTATAAGGAACAATGCAGGGGATAATAAGACCCTAAGTCTTTTTTTTTTAATTTAAAGAAAAAATAAGACCCTAAGTCTTATGATCTTCCATTATAGGCTTGATGGCTTGAAGGGCTTCTTTATTTACAGGCTACAATTCTGGAGAGAGGTTTTGAGAAATCTATTTGAATACTGATGGGAAGTGCACTGTGGATTCTCACAATATCAGTTGAGACTTTACCCATAAAGAGGATGGTAGCTGATCTAAAAGGAACAAATGATAAATGTTCCCTGACTCAGCTAAAGGCCACTAGAGATAGAGTGAGTAATGATGCTGAATGGTCATTTAATTCACCTGTGGGCTATTTTGATTACCATCAAATTCTAGAATTGAATTTTGCTTCTGAGAGAAAGATAATCCAGCATAATATTTTTAAAAGAAATCTTGGCCCAACTGATGAATAGGGGAGGAGGAATGAAAAAGAGGACGGTGGGTATCTCTAAAAAGGCCTAAACATAAAGGACTAAGTTTAGAAACAAGAATCTGTTGAGGTTTATTGGAGTCTCTAGTATTTAAACCATCTTAATACTCCAAAGCAGTGGGGTTGAGCACTGAGTGTATCTCCAGTGTCAACAGAAACAGAGAGAGATTCATCCCCAATTTGTTTCTTCAAGCCAATTAAGAGGGAGAATTGGGAACCCCTCCGCAGTTCTTGGAGCCCCATCTTTGGTAATTAGGAGGACATTGGTAAAGCTGAGATAGAGGGCTGAAGCTACCTGGGGCACTTAACACTGTAACTGTTTTTATCCACTGTTCTGGCTCTTTTCAATAATAACAGAGACCATGTGATTTTTTACTTTGCTTAAAGGCTAATTTGTATATGTAGGTGAAGCATTTACACTTACTAAATACTCATTAATATTTGCATTCTAGTTATTACTATGTTTCAATAGCTTCAGTTTAAAAGAAGGCACAGAATAGACATGGAGAAGGTTCTATAAAATGTGACCATAAGCATTTTAGGAATGGAGGTATGGGGAGAGAGATATCAATTGTGGATGAGAAGATGGGAGGAGAATTTTGAGTTTTGTCTTAAGATTGACAGTCTTATAAAAAACGTGCAGCATCTACCCTACAATCCAGCAATTGCAGTATTAGGTATTTATCCAAAGAACACAAAAATACTGATTTGAAGGGATACATGCACCCTGATGTTTACAGCAGCATTATCCACAATACCAAATTATGGAAAGAGCCCAATAGCCAAATTATGGAAAGAGCCGAAAATGTCCATCGACTGATGAATGGAGAAAGAAGATTATATATACATATTTCATGAAATATATAATGGAATATTACTCAGCAATCAAGAAGAATGAAATCTTGCCATCTGCAATGACATGGATGGAACTAGTGTATTATGCTAAGCAAAATAAGTCAATCAGAAATACTCACCTACATATACAAATTAGCCTTTATTATCGTTCTGATATTTGCTCCACTTTAAATGAACACATGGGGGCTTGGGGAGGTAAAAAATCCTGCCTTAGGTCAGAGAGCTGGGAGGACTATATCTATATTTGTAAGATAGTTTTTGTTTGTTTATCAGAACAGAGGCTCTTATTCTTCACATTACCCGTGAATAAGAGCTTGATATTTTGATCTGTGTTTCTGTTACCTTGTGATTTTTCATAAGAAATATATATTTGATTATCATTCCCCATTCCTGACACAGAGCTCCTAAAACACCTGGAATTTTCCAACTAGAGCTATAAATTTATAAATTGTTGTGTAAATTAGGTGACTTTTGAAAACCCTTAAATTACTTAATGAGAAGAAAGAAGAAGGAGAAGAAGAAGAAGAAGAAGAAGAAGAAGAAGAAGAAGAAGAAGAAG